>NC_045649.1:3300000-3440000 GCF_009829145.1 Chiroxiphia lanceolata | reverse complement strand
TCCTCTGCTTACATGGTTGTCCAGTGTAGGTAGAAAAAAGCTGCTGCACTTCAGGATTTTTGGATGAGGAAGATCACTGCCCAGATCAGCAAAGCAACAGGTAACCGCTCTAAAAAATAACCAGCTGCCAGAACGGCAAGTCAGCCCTGCCACCCCTGCAGCTCTAAAAGGGTTGTCTTAAAAGCTCATGAGATTGACACCAAACACACAACATAATAATGAATGAAAGTCAACTGGTATGAGACCTAAATTCCTCTAACCCCATGCTTAAAGTGTCCAGGTTACAATTCTGCTGTTAACTCTGTCAAGTTGAGCAGGATGATTTTGGCCTGCTCAGAGGGTACTGGATGACATGGGAACACTGTGGTTAGAGACAGGTCTGACTGGCTGGGCCTCCTCCTCAGCACTGGGTCTGCAGCTCACAGGAAGACCACTGTCCTAGCAAGGACACATCCCATGTGGCTGCCTTTAGATCTCTCTGATTATTCTCAAAGGAAATATGAGATGTCAACAAGAGGTGAGGCCATCACCTGCCTCCAGGACTATCGATGTCCAGGGGGCACTTCAAGAAGTCCTCCCACTCTGTCTTGTCAACACTGAGCTGGCAACTCACTCAAGGATCAGAAGTTGTAAAGCTGAGGTAAGAACCTCTTTGCATTTCTCTTCCACTTCTGGAAGCAGATCAGAGACTCAGAAACAGCCGGACTAGGACAACGTCATCTCACTGGCAGGTATGATTAACACTGAAGTCAGTGGCAAAGTGGTTTCAGTGGGAAGAGCTTGGAGCTGTTTCTCAGGCTGCTGAGAGAGCAGAGCAACCAGGCACTGTCCATCCTCTGTGCCAGGAGCAGGGAAAAGGGCTGCTGTCCTTGGATATGGGAATTAGAAGTGGCCTGTATACCAAACTATAATACCAAACTGGCCTGTATACCAAATGCTGACCACACTGGGCAGAAGCATTTCTTCTCTCAGGACACAGACATGTGAGATGAGCTTCCCAGAGATGTAACAGCTGTGAAAGGAAATAGATCCCGGGCCTGCACAGAGTGGGAAAGAAATTTTGAATTTGGCCCACGGTAAATTGGTGTGTAATACCACTTATTCTGATAGCTGTTGTTTGTTAATGTTCACTAAAATTCTTCTGTGAGATTCATCATCACCTCTGAAATATGTGGAAATCTCAGCATGGTGAGCAGACAGGAGCAAGACAGACAGAAAGAAAATTCACAAATTATTTCTCTGTGTAAGTAGGAAGCTCCCTCATACTCAGTGTGATTAATTTGAGATGTGCATCACCACAGCCCTCAGAAGAGAAACCTCACAAATCTCCTTTCTCACAAAACAAAGGCTGCTCACTGGAGTGTTCAGGTGCTCAGTTACATTCAACACAAGCTAATTCACTTATCTTCAACAAGTGGGCTATTGATTTTTTTGCCTGATTTCTAAGCTGCCCGGGGCTTTCTAAACTACAACAATAGCATCCTGCATTTAAAAAAAAAAAAAAAAAAAAGTAAAAAGGAAAGGACGAAACTCAGTGGAAAATATCCCTTTGCTCATCAGTAATTAGGGTGACTTCATGTTTGCTTAGTTCTGTCAGTATATTCAGCATAGTCACAGTTTAGAAAACTTTCACAACTCCATTTGACATGGCTCGTGCAACTGGGGTAAAAATACTAAGATTTAAAAATAGATTTAAACTCTTGAATCATATCTCCTACTACAATATGAGCATTTGATAATTCAATCTTTTCGATGTTGATATAAGAAAGGTGAGTCATTGCTTTTGCCCCATCAGTACATAGAGAGGCTGAAATGCATATTCACAATTTTGGGATTCAGATACAAATGAACCACGGGAAAAAATCATGGGTTTGGAATATGTTGAGTGATCTTTGTTCATTTGCAAGATGAAATATGCTTGTGTGAGTATTTTTTTACCTTCTGCACCCGAGCCTTAAGGCACATTTAGCCTATGTTTTAGTAAGCTGTTGTCAGTGCAGGTCATGTACTGCTATTATAAAGTCCATAACAGAAAAAGCTTAATTTACAGAATAAAGCTTTAATAAAGATGACTGGATATTGTATTGCTGAAAACAGATATATAGATAAAACTGAACTAGTGAGCCAATATACTGTAATTAAAGTAATTTTCCTTTAAGCAAGAATAACCTTAACAGTAGAGTTTAGTTTTGAGGGATGGGTTCCTACACAGGGGAAACAGTCCTCATTTTCCACACCAAACAGGAAATCAAAACCATAATCCTTGTCCTTAAGCAGAGTGGACTAACAGATAACTAAACAGAAGTGTCAGGAATCTTCCAAACCAGGTTTTTCCTCATGCTTTCTCACTGAAGAAACACCTTGTTTTCTGCCTTTTGTCTGCTACCTAAAGTACAACGTTGTTGGAAATCTTATACAAATGAGGCCCCACTTAGATCCCTATTATATAGAATATTCTCTTCCCCTGCTTTTTATTTCTAGCTAGATGCTGCCAGTCTCCCAGTTTGGAATCTCACGTTCTTTTTGCTTCTAAATTGAAACTAAGAAAAACAAAACATTTCCCCTCTTCTCACGTCTTAGCAGAGAGGGATGGTGCTGCATTTTGGTTCACAAAGACCACGACAGCGACAGCTTTAGAAAGCTCTGACCTGTGAGAGTTCTGCCAGCATCACCCAGGGATCCTGCCACTGCAGAAGCCCATACACCATGTGGGTTGACCCCAGCACTGTCCCCCATCCATGTGTTTAGAGGCTCCTGCAGTAGGAAGGGGGATTCAAACAGAACAGGCTTTTCCCTTGCCCATGGGATGTGTTTCTTCCCACCTTGCGAGTTTGTGAGCTCAGATCTGCTTCCATTGCCCCTTAAAATGCACATGTTCCCAATAAACCCCACAAAGTTTAAGGTGTATATTCCCAGCTGCTCCATGGGAGAAGACACACCAGTAATGCTACAGCCAAGCCAGGCTGCAGTTGGAGCAGTGCCTGATCCCCCCATGTTCCATCAATACCTGAAGGTGGGGGGAGGAATCTGTCAAGGGTGATACAGTTCCAGTAAAGATATCTCCTCTGTTCTCTTTGTCAAATTGACACACACAGGTATTTCAATCCATACTTCATGGTTAAAATTGATCCTAGTGAGAGGATATGTGGCTTGATCAAACTTCTGCAGGACTGAATCAAACAGGATTGATGACAAAAATACCTGCTGTAAAAAAGGAGGAAGTTTTTCTTGTGGTAACGGGGAGTTGGAGTCTTGGTGAGGGACAGACAGGACCAAAAAAAAAAAGCCCTAACATGGCCAGTTCAGCATAAATAACTCTGAAAATACTAAAGTCAGGTAATATACAAAAAAATTAAGTATCTCTGTATATAATTGTCACTTTCAAAATAGTGATCTTTTACACTGTGTTAAAAATCCCTGTATTTTCAAGGTCTTTCCTACAGTGTCAGCTGTTCCTTCACAGCTCTGTGCCTGTGGAGGGATGGGAAAGTGTGTCTGTGCACTTGTGTGGGACTTTTAAGACCTAATGAGCTTTGCTCATTTAGGTTAAAGTCCTAAAATAAATAGAGCTGTAAGCACAGAAGAGTTTTGGAGTGGCAATCCAAGATAATTGTGATCAATAACATTTATCAGAGATAAAAAGGTAAAATTCAATATCATATAGCTACCACTACAGAAGCATTGTATTTAGATTAAATTTAATACAGAAAAATATTATCCCTGTGCAGCCAATACATAATGTTAACTGGATCATAACTTCCCTGTTATAAAGGATCTGACCAGACAATGAGCATGTCATAGTTTGGCAAACAATATTAAATATAGTGAATATTTCAGAGCCAAGACTGATATGTACCTGCTAACAAAATGAGCCCCCAAAAAACCTTTTTAGGTATCAGATGACTCCTTTACATTATTGTACACCTGAGTTTTAAAAGAAAAATATAAGTACATACTCTGTAACTAAGGTGGATTCTGAAAACAATTTGAATAATTGCCATAAGGGAAAAACCAGGGTTGCCAATCCAGTTTCAATATTCTTTCTGTCACAAATTTGCTTGCTTCAGCTTCTTCTCCCACTGAACTGCACTTGGCTGTTGTTTGACGGTCATTTTGTATTTTCAAGCCAAAGAAAACAACAAATTTAAATTTTAAAAAAACCCAAAACGCTGGTGCAAAAAAGTCATTTCACATTGGTTTCAATGTGAAATAAGATGTGCATAAGATGTGCTGGTTTGGGCTAAGATCCTGAAAGCAGCATATCATGGCAGCACTACAGCAGGGTGGAGGAATCTCAGGCTTATCCGGGGAAATATTAAGAAGATGGGAGAATATAACAAAGCTTCTGTAACAACCAATAGGACCAAGTGGAAAACCAACAAAGAAGTAAAAATACATATGATAATTCAGGTAATGTTTAATGATAAATGTGGTACTAATGATAAAAATAACTACCTTGATTGACAGGTATTCTGAGTCCCCCCCTTTGAAGGTAAGGATGGGATGTTCAACTGCTGCTGAAAATCTGACCTGATGAGAGCACTGGGACTAGTTCACTGCCTCCAAACACCCAGGGCTGATTGCCCAGCAGCTCCCACTTCCCTTGAGGAGAATCACAGGTTTTTTTCCTCTGTTTTCTTCCTGTAGTCTCACAATTACTATCCCATATCGGTGAGAAAAGCAGGTGAGCACATTAAATATTTGGTATAAATATAAATGTTATTAAGCAATTTATTATTTGTCCTTCCTTAAGTATGTCTAGATTAAAAATCCTTCAAGGCCCAGTCCTAGCAGTTTCAGTCCATTAATCATCAGCAGGAGCTCTAATGATAGATAGAAAAATGTGAATTATAGGCATATGACTAACCAGTATGGATTTTGGCAAAATAAAAAAACCATAAGATGCTCTTCAATCCATTATTGTCCACAAATGCAGGAAAAAACAATATAGTGTCAACATTTGCCAACCGTATACCACAGAAACTTCCTGTAATATATAGAGAAAAATGACAGTAATTGGAGATTTTAATCTCTATAAATCCACTGAAAAATGCAATTTTAGTTACAGCATCTCTTGTGTGCCCAAAAAGATTTAAAAATGGATAGGAAACAACGACCCTTGAAGGGCTAAAAGCATCACACAGAGATAGTTCAGGTAATCATTTAAGACCATATTGTAAAACTCAATGAGGAACCTCAACACACAGAGTGTATCATTCAAAACACCCTGTCTAGGCAGGCTCAGGCAAGAACGTTTACTCTAGTTACATATGCACGAATCAGGTTGCAACATTAGGCAGGTAAATTGTATGCAAAATTTAGATGAACAGATGACATTTCAATTTTGGAAATCTAGAACAAGGAGTCCCTGTTCTCACCCTGCCATTCCCCTTGGGGCAGATGCAAAGCCCAGGCTAAGAAAGTGCTGTTGGAAAAATGTGCCATTTAAAACCACGTTTCTCCTTTTCAAAAGCGACTGAGGCAGTTGGAAGTGTACATACCACTGAAATTCGGTAATATTGGGGAACTTAACTTTTAAATTAGAAATTAGGCTCTGAACAAACTTAAGTTTTAGGCATCACTGACTGTATTTTCAAAGGATTTTAGAAACTTGAAAGGGAAGCTTTGGGCCTACTCGTATTTCAAAGGCATGTGTGCAGTGCAGTGGTCGACCTTCCTGGGCTACCTGAATTTTGTTTCAAAAATCATGAGATGTTTCTCTGTAGCTCCAAGTGCCTAAGCCATTTATTTGATAACATAATACCTAATAATTTAGGTATCTCTGCTCTTTCTATTTTCCAAAGAACACCGAAAGCACCATAAGGAAGGCAAAGACTAGCAGATGACTATTTTCTGAGGCTTTTATTGTAGTTGAAGAAACTATCAAATAGACTGTCATAACCCTGTCCACCTATGCTAACATGTTATTTGTGCAAGTTTTAGAAAGGGGTTATCAAGTTAATAGCAAGTTTTACAGAACAGCACCAACTTTCCTGGCAGAATGTAAAGCTAAAATTCTAAATTCCCCCATGTCTGAAAGAAAGCCTCCTAACTGGCTCCCTCTGTCTGAACCAGTGTTTGGCTGATGCTGCAAATTTATCTAGCAAAGTGAAACATGGGATGTTTTTTTCTAGCAAAACACAACTGAATGACATAGCAAAGCACAGCAGGGCACTTTAACACAGCAGTGTGCTCAGGAGCTGAGATCTGCATAGTTCAAAACTCCTGGTATTAATCTCACCTGTCTCTACTTTTCCACAGAGAAAATAATTTAAACCATCAGTTAATTAAACTCTGATTCTACACCTACCTCCATCTTTTGTTCCAAAGAAAGAACTGGTGCTGGTCACTATTCCAGTTTGCAATTTTCACTACAATTTTTTCATCCTACTCTTATTGGTGTGTTAATGTATCCCTTTGCTTTACACTGTACCATTAGACACTTTGGCATTAAGAAGCCTGTGTAATTAACTGAAGATTTCTATTTACTGCTCTATTTTCCCCTGGTTACACAGATGTCAAGGAAGGGTCTGTACTACAACCTTTGGACTGGCTGATTCCTGGCTGCAGCAAACAGGGAAATGGTAGAACAAAAAGGATGGGATTTGGTTATGTTCAGCTATAGGTCTCATTTTCCTTTCAGGGATGCTGTCAAAGTGCAGAAAAAGAGCACAGGGCTCCTCTCTGATGCTATTACTCCAATCTAAATGATAATTAATGTATCCAACAGCCTGCAAATCTGAGACACAGATTTCTACACCTCCTGCAATCTCCCTCAACTACATAATGTGTGGTTAAGAATCATTTTTAAATGAGAAAATGTACCAAATATTTTGGAAAAGAACAACATAAAAGCCAGCATTTAGTCTTTTTTTTTGGGTTTTTTCCCCCTAGAAAAGCATATCACATGGGTAGTGGATATATGGATGTTTGCATACATACATGTACACACACATCTGCCCCACAGGATGGAAAAAGTCTTCCCTTCCAAGAAACACAACAAATACTTAACCAAACACAAGTAAACAAAAGCAGTGTCAGCAACTCATATTACTTATGATCTACCAAAAGTGGGAAAAATACTGGGTTTGGTAGAATGGTTTCATACTGTAGAAGAGAGATGGGGAAAGGACTATTAAAAACACTCCTGTGAACTACAGACACACCCTCCCCACTCCATCTCACATGGCTGGGGGGAAGGGGACAGGGGTGATGGGATTCATCACACCTGGCTGTCTCCTTCAGGCAAAAGGTTCCCATTTGCATCCAGACAAGTTACAACTGTCCTTTAATTCCTCAGTGACTAAACATCCCTGTGTATTAATTCTTAGTGTAATTACAGCAGTAACTACAAAGTGCTATACATTATCAACACTCATTGAGTACAGACCAATGCCAACAAAATTGAAAGGGTACCTTCCCTACTCCATAACTTCCCTACTCCATAACTACTTGTTTTACCAGAAATGTATCCACTCTAGGATACATTAGCTTCCTAAGCCAAGGGTGACACTTTTCACTCTTGGAGAGAACTATGGAGACACTGCGAAGTTTGATTTAAATAGTTATACTAGTCTTTTGCACTAAAAAAGCAACTCTAATCTCATACTGCCTGGATACCATCCTTTCTCTTAAAAAAAAAAGAAAATATTATTAAAGTTTAGCTGTGCAGTACACCAACAGGTGACATTTCCCAGGAAGGTGAATGTTGTTTACAGTTCTCTCAAGTCAGACTGACTGCTTGCAGACCTTCCTCAAGATGACTAAATCATGGATCATCTTTGAGCCTATATTGCACAAAAATCAGGATGATGAAACAAAAGAAACAAAAGATAATTAAGGTCACAAGTGGACACCTGGGGGTCAGATTGGGTGGCATTATGAATACATATTTGTGTCTTTTTCTGGGTGATTTTGTTTAATGTGGACTTAGCCTTCAGTGAAAGCTAAGGCAGCAGGACAGAATTTAAACTCTGATTATATGTTCCAACTCGCAACACTTTTACTTTGTCAGACCTCACCAAGGTCTGCTGTGTATGAACAGTACAAAGGTAAAGCACAGGAGTGTCCATCAGTGAGTAGGTTAATCCACTAAACTGAGTCAACTTTCGTGTGACTTGTTTTTTAACCCACAATTCACGGGGTTCCTACGTGGTATCTAATATGTATGAGCCTCTGTGCACTACACAGCACTTACAGTGCATTTTAAAAAGCTACCCCTTTTATAAGTTAAAACCTACAATACATTTTTAACCAGTTCTTGAGTATTCTAAAAGGAAATGTTTTCGGTTTCCAAGCCAGAACTGGTCTTTTTTTTTTTTTTCTACAGAATATGATGTTTGAAAATCAGTTCTTCCTATTATAGATTTCTCCCTCAGCTTGTAGAAAATCCATGATTCCCTAAACATTGGTCTTTGAAAGCACATTGACTAAAATCTTCATGCCTAATTCATGAAGTGTAGTCTGGAGATTAGTGGAGCTGGACATAGACCAGGAATACTTTATCATATTCTAATAAGCAGAGGCTGAAAATTGCATTTCTAAAGCTACAGTATTAAAGGGCACACTGCAAAACATGACCCAAACATAACTCAGTAGTTCTACACTGTCTGTAAAGGCTTTGATATGATAAAGTATGCTGACGAGGGGAATAAACACAACTGGAAATTTCTGTATTTAAGGAAGGGGGAAAAACAGCAAACACTACATGTATACATCAAAGCATATATTGTATATTATGAACTCATAAAACGTGATCCCAACGGAACAACCCTTGTACTGCTATCGATTATTTGAACACACCACGAAACATCATTGCAATAACATAAAATTAGGCTTATGTAGCAAATGTGACAGTAAAAGAGGGAAGTAAAAATAGTCTACAAGGCCAATGTAATCATTACCATAAAACTCTTAATGACATCTTGCCATACAATACACCAGAAAAATGTGAAGATGAAAATTGCTCGAGGAGAAACATGAATATTTTTTTACTCAGGATGCTTGCTTTTTGTTTTGTTTTGTTGGGTTTTTTTTTTGTTACAACATAACTAGACTAAAGGAGGAATGATATATGTCAAGGTTTCTCATTCCCCCCCAGCAGGATCTGTGAGCAGTAGAACTTACCTACGTGCCTGAAAACTGGTACAAAGTTTCCTGTCCCTGTGCCTTTTCCCTGTTTTTTTTCCCACATCTTAAAAGCTCCACAGAAGTCCAGCCCTATCTACAGGCTAAGCACTGTCTCTAGATTTGGTACTTTGGTCTGGTCCCAGGAGATTTATAAATTATGTTGAATCCAGATATTTCTAACCTGGAGAAATGGTGCCATGTTCTGTAACATGTGGCTGCTCATTACAAACGTAATGGGATTGGGCAAAGTACAAAAAATAGCTCATATATTACCTATAAACCAAAAATAAGGAATATGAACTGAGAAAGCACTAAAATTATCAGCACATACGTTCACAGCAGTCATCTGTGGTCACAGTACACAGAAAACTTGAACAGGGGGGATGTCATACCAGGAAAAAAACCCAAAAAAACAACAAAGCAAAAGAACAAAGGATGATTCGGTCAGAGCTGCAAGACTTGGAATGAGTGAAAACCATCAGTCACAGTGACCAACAGACCCTGGCAGTATAAACAAGGTGAAAATGATAGTCAATAAAATCACAATTAGGTACACTGAGTGTCAGCGTTCCTGTGTGCTCACAATCAAGGAAATCAATAACTAACACTGAAAATTCTCCACTATTTGCTTTCAGTTTATACTTTCCATTTATTTTTTTTATTTGGCTTTCCCAGTTGATCCCACAAAGAGTATCTTTAATAAAAAGCAGTTCCCACACTGGCAGTGGTGCAAGAGGAACCAAGTGCAAGATGGGGGGCCTACAGCTCACTATTGTAATTAAAGTGGAGGGAATAAAAACAGCAGGTTTACACAAATAAGTTAAGAGATTGGACACTGTTCTTCACACCCAGACAATTCAGAGAAAGGAAATGTATAAGCCAGCAACTTTTACTGCTCCATAGCTCCTTGCCACAGAAGAGTCCTTAGTGCTAGAATTAATGTACCTGCTAAAAAGTTCGAAGGGGCAAGTCTCACGACAAAAACCAACAGAAATTCACAGTAAAGACAACAACTGTTGCTACTTCCAGGAAACCATCTCTCTCTCGGCTCCCTGCAGGCAGAATACCACGTCTTTCTGAGAACTTTCCAAACACGCACATACCCAAAGGAATTCAGGCATCTCCACAGTGTGCCAGGAATGTGCACAACTGCACCGGGTAATTTATTGAAAAACAACCCCTTTTAATAATTCTTCACTATTACCTCTGGGAATTTTCAAATACACCTACACAAGGTTCACAGTGATGATTTAGTCAGAGGAACAGTCTGCCAACAAGCACGAGCTTTCTTACCCTATCTTCTAAATTAACTGGTTCCATTCCTCTAGTGAGACAGAGCACAAACTTCTTTAGGTCTCCTCACACCAAACATCCATCATTCAGAGGCAGACCAAAGAACTCCTCTCCAAGTGCACAAAGGTTGAAGTGCTGAAAATGAAGGGACCCTTAATTACCAAAGAAGTGAAAAATGGAAGCTGCTTTATAACACTTCTTGAGGTATTTTTATTAGCAGTGCGTGTGCACCGCCCACCTATAAAAAAAAATGGTTCATATATTTTGGAAATAGTCATTTCTAGACAGGAATTGTACCTTATTTAAGATAATTCATGTAAATACGCATATAAGACGACTTGAGTGGCTCCTGACAGCAGTGAGTTCCTCTATTTTAGAACTTGTATAGGAAGGTCTTTGGCAGAAGTTTGTAGCATAGACCAAGAAGTGCCTGTCTTTTGCATAAATGTAAAATCCTTCATCTTACACTATACAAACACAAGATATCACTCATGATATATGCCCTTCTCTATCTGTGACATTTTCCTTATGTTGTTTTCCATATATAATAGGTACAAATCACACAATATATGAAAAGAAAAAATAGCATTTTGCCTGATCAGTGTCTGTTTACAGTAATCAGAGAGAAAAAGAGAATGACTCTTGTAATGACATTTTATAGCTTGTTTCCAATCAATGAGACAGTTATTTTGAAGATTCACATAAGTTTAAAATCAATTATGAAAGGAAAGAAAAATGAAAAAAAGGTGAATGTTACTGGTTTGATATTTGTTCATCTGAGAGTTGTATTTTTTCCATCTTTCCAGACTCCTGTAAGTGATGCAGTATGGGTTGAGCTCTGCAGTAAATGCTTTTACAGAATTATTCCATCCTCAGGCATCTGGTAACATGAGTATATTTTTCCTAAAACACATCTACCATGTTTTCTGTGAATACTAGATGTTAAGGATATTATTTTTAATATAATATGTATTATATTACTGTGAAATACAGCTCTTGCCACAAGTAACTTTTCTCCTTTTATTTTATGATCCTGAAAAATGTATCACTTAAAGATTTAGCATACACAAATAAAAAACAGAAAAGTATTGAAAGAGATGAAAACTGAAACTCAAACCAAGAAAAACCTTATTTCCTCACATTTTTGTAGATAAATTTGTCTCACAAACCAACATCTCCATTGACAGAGACCCAACAGCAGTGAAGTAGCTCCATCATTTTAAAGCACAACTAATAAGATGTGGAGTATAGTTATCATTCCTATGAAAACAAGTTGGTCCTTGGTCTGCCACTACATTTTAAATTTTAACAGTATCTCTGCCACTACATTCTAAATTTTAACAGTATCCCTGACAATCCACACAGATTTAGATCAATGTGATACCAAAATCCTTTCCTTCTCTAATAATTCTTCCATTTCATGTTCAAATGAGGAGTTAAAACAAATCCAACCGCGCTCTGTTCATCATTAATTAATAGCACAATTCTGATTCAAGTTTATAATTATTTTGTGTCCCCCCCAAAAATGATGACATATTTTACAGATGGAAAACATTCTGCTTTAACAAAATGCATGCTGAAGTCTTAAGGATCATCATCAAGGAAGGGAAAAATGCAAATTAAAGGATCAAATGACAATGCCTTCATTTGTCAATATGCTTAGTAATAAACTCCAAAAAATACAAATGAGAGACTAAAATCTCTGTATCTCTTTTAAACTCTTTCCTTTGAGTGCTGTGCCTGAGCCCTCTACCTTAAGATACTCCTCACGTTCACAGGTGGGAGAACCTTCACTTGCAATGAAAATTACCCTGAACTCCATGGCTATGGAAGCTGTTGTTTACTAAAAATATCAAATATCAAAATACCCACAATGCAGCTTCAAGTTATGGCAAAAATCAGAGTCATAAAACTTCACCTGTTCACAGACATTTGAACACATTGTTTATGCTCAGGCTTCTTCCTCTGCACGATTCTTTGCAACTCCAGAGATAGATTGTGATAGAAAATTTCTGGCAGCTTAGTCTCCTGATACATGTCTTTTCACTAAATTCTCTCCATATGCCTCTTAAAGGAACATATGATCTATAATTCTTGCCTGAAAGGAAACATTTCTGTATTTTACTATGAAAATTTATATCACATTAACAACACAAACATGCAATATTTCTTTCTTTCTTGATTCCTTTTTGTACAACTTATAATCTTTTAGCTGTTTTGGCATTAACTACTAAAATGCTAGAAAAAGGACCATGCAATGGAGCAACTTGGATGAAGTAGAATTTATCCTATAATGTGCAAATGCATTCCTGGCAGAATTTCCAGCATGAACTAAGACCTCAAAGGACTTTTTCAACAATGTCAAAAGAGCATTTGTGTGGAGAAGACACACAGCACCTCCCTGATTGGTGATGAGACACTAACCAGCTTTAGTTCTGATAAGATGCTTTACCTGAGGTATTCAATTACATCCATACCAGACTGTGCTGAAGGAATATTTAAAGTCTGCTTTGCCCTTGACTCTTGATTCTGCATGTCAAAAACACTTAACTCAAACCCCTTTGGATTACCAATACTGCATTAAGTTCATTGACTCCTGTACCAGATTATCTAGGACCAGATGAACTGATATCACATACAGAGATATTGATGCTGTTTTATTATTAGACAGAACCAGCACAGCTTTATAAACTATTAATTGGGGGGAGGGGAAGGTGAAGTGGGCTGAGAGAGAATAAACAGCTCTCTCACACAACCTGCAGTCAAATATTTTATGGAATCTTCCCTTGAAAGTACTGTGAAAATTCAGAAATTTAGTGAAATAGAAAGACCCCCAAGAAAATGCTCTTATTTGAGAATTTCTGGTGTATGAAGCCACAGAACTGTCCACACTAATCTACAGCTCCCCTTGCTGGGTCAGCTGCTGAACTGCATTCAAGCAGTGGCAAACAAATAATA
Source organism: Chiroxiphia lanceolata (assembly GCF_009829145.1). Taxonomy (NCBI): domain Eukaryota; kingdom Metazoa; phylum Chordata; class Aves; order Passeriformes; family Pipridae; genus Chiroxiphia; species Chiroxiphia lanceolata. The sequence continues at coordinate 3,426,620 of NC_045649.1, read as the reverse complement.
CATGTGAGACATTTAGACTCACAAAATGGGCATCACACCCACGTGCTGTTTGTGCACAAGCAGCCTCTGTGCTGTACGTGTTGCTCAGGGATGGAGCTTCACCAGGGCAAGACAAATTCCAGACCACTCTTTAGAGCTGCAACTGAAGAGACGGGTTGGCCAAAAAACAAGAACATGCACCCATTTCCCTCTGCCTTCTAAGCTTCCACAGACTTCCTTGATTCTCACAGGGAATCCTCACTTCTCTTCCTTATTCCTCCCCCTTTAAAAGTCGTCAGTGAACAGACTGTTATTCAAAATGTTGATGAATGAGTCTCAAAATCTGGTAACAGCTTTACTCAAAAGCATAACCAGTCCTTGCTCTCTTACTAGAAATGCCACGGCATATTTTGTTCAGGCCACCTGCAAAGAGCATTTTGGGCTCTTTCATAGAGCTGTGAACTGCTACTGTTTGCCAACTCTACAGGCTTTTTTACTTTAATAATGTTTAAGTATCTCAGTAAATCTGATTTTTTTTTTTTGCAAAGTACATTAGACCTGTCATCAGTTCTTCAGATACACCCAGAAAATCACTTTGCATGGTTTTTTTCGTGAAATGTCTTCATGGTTTTCATCAGAAAAGAGTAAAGTACACTCTATATCTCAGTGAACTGATCTCTAATGCAACACCAGCTGCTCAGACAAATGATTCAACTCAATTTCTCACTCCAAACACACTGTACTCAGTTGGCATCATCCAACAAAATTTGGATGGAACTTCATCCACAGAAATTCTTTCTTTTTCCTTGACCTCTTAGGTTGCAATTTGCATTTTCAGAATGTCTCTTATACTTTTGCCTGGACAAATTCGTTATTTTGACATGACTATGGTGATACAACAGATAATAATATGGTTGAAGTGGAAGTGGCTTTGACACAAACATGAGATTATCCCTCATATTGGTTTATGCATAAACACAGACACAGGTGTACAATGCAAATTGCTGCAGAAGTTTCAGGAAAAAAAAGTCCTACCCAGGGAAAATAAGGCAACCATACCTTCTAATGACCATTTTTATCTGAACTTAGCAAAATTTTGGAAGCATGATACATTTTTTCTGGTTAAAACCAGAGCGTACGCAGTGTAATTGTGATTATTTGTTTGGATAAGAAGTATATTTGTTTCACCTCAGTGACTTTGCATTCCTGTCATTAAAACAATTGTTACAACTGACTTAAAAGAAGTAATATAAAAGCAAAAAGAAAGCAAGCATATGCAAGTCACAAAACACACAAATAAGAATTATGAATCTATTTTTTATATGCCTCTGACACCCTTTTGACTATGTATTGACCATTTGTGGCCACTTTTGCTCAGACTAAATCAATCAATAAATTGCTCATCCAGAATGTAAAACTGAATCTTTTCACTCTTATAAAACTGATAATTCACAAGAAGATGTGAAGAAGATTATACTACTATAAATTCACAGTATGGATATCTACAAAATAGTGAGACCAAATTACACTGAAACAATAAATACTACTGCTTCTAGAAAATGAAATATTTTTTACATGTTTTGATAGTCAAAGGTAAACTTGACATATTTGTCAATTTTCAAAGGAGTCTGGAGTGATTGGATTCAGGGGTCAGTCACTTTAAGGTCATTGTGAGACCGCAGATTTTACTTTCAAATTAAGAACAAGAAAAGTAATAACCAAAACTTCATAAAAACACACACAAAAAAAAAAAAAAGAAAGAAAGAAAGAAAAGTGACTACTTGGTACAGGGATTTGTGACATTTGTGTGAAACAAATTCCAGTTACCAGACATAATTTTTCTGACAAAGAATCTTGATAGGTAAAGCACACAGACAATTTACTGCTATTACAAAGTTCTTCAAACTGAGTGCCAACACTCATCCTCTTCAAAATAAACCAGGGAGCACCAGGTCTCATGTTACGAAGTATCTACAATTACAGAACGCTTTCCAAAATGCTAACAATAAATCTAAACCAAAAATCAATACTATTAATTTGTGAGATGGATGCTAAAAAAATCAAAGCTGCCACCGTTCAAAAGCGTTAAAATGTAAACACAATGGAAATCATAAATGTGCTTTAAAACTCAATTTAAGAATATGAAGTTTTTCTAATCTAAATTTAAGACCCTTGTTGCTTATTTATTTTTATGAAAAAGGATACAAGCATGCTAACAGACCTTTTCCCAGCCACAGAAACTGTTGGCATCACGCCCAAGGAATACAAAAGCCACATGTTCGCAATCTTTAATTATCCAATTAATGTAGTGTCATTTTAGCAATTAGTTCAGATGACCATATGTAACTTTTTTTTACAAACAGTTCTTTATTTCTATGACCAGAATGCCAAATGTACCACGAAGTGTTTTTTATTAAATGCCCAACTTGAATAGAAGAAGGACTTCCAGAACTACCCGTGTTTAACACACTGTGACTTTTGCTGTTAAGACTGTGCCTAAAATTGTTTCAGTTTCTTAAGTTGGGCTGATTTTTGGAAACTTTGGTTGATTTTTGCAGCCTTGTTCTTTTGAACCCACAATCCAAACTTCTGTTATCTCCTCTAATGGTGAAACAACACAGAGTCCTTACAGAGAAATGAAGCCAATTAAGGAGAAATAAAGACCTGTGTGTCTTTCTGTATGGATACCTTCATCTAAATGCAGTCGTAAACCAATAGAAATTCAAGGTATTTATGCACCAATTGCTTTTCCCTTCTTTAACAATTACCTCTATACTAATGATTAGAATTTGAGTTTTATACAGAGAAAATAACATCTGCTTTTCTGCAGAGAAATACTGTGACAGAAAATAGTTTTCTCTGAATTTCTTTAATGCTTAATACCGTGGTGTCCAGATATTAAAGTATTTTGTATTAATTTCAGGCATTCTGCTTTCATCTTCAGCTTTCTATTGTATTCCATTGTACTGAACTCAGGAATGAAGTCTAAGCAGAAGAAGAGGTCTAAGCAGAGCTGTTAAAAACCAGCTTGGTTCAATTTTGGTAGTTTCTCCAGACAAAAACTTAAAACCCAGTCGGCTATAACATATGAGTAGGCACTGCAAAACCTCCATCCCCACGTTTCCTACAGAGCTCTACCAACTCCTTGCATTAGTCACCGTGCCATGGCTGTGGGAAGGGTGAGGGAATGGCACCTCCAGGCTTTGCAGCCACACAACAACACAACCCCGAGTCAATCTTTGTATTAGTCACCGTGCCATGGCACAGTGGGAAGGGTGAGGGAATGGCACCTCCAAGTTTTGCAGCCACACAACGACACAACCCGGGCGCGCTCCGTGCTCCTGCCCCTCGGTGCCAGGTCAGCTCCACCAGGGCAATGAGCCGAGGCAAAGCCAGGGCACCCAGGGCACCGTGTCCCTTCATCGACCCGCAGCAGGGCTGCAGGAGACAGGGGTAGGATCCCACCAGCACGGAGGAACCCGGAGAGACACCGCGTCTCCTTCCTGTAAAGCCATTACGCTTATCGAACACGGGCGAGCTCAGCAGCCCCAATTCTCATACTTAGTGTTATCTCCTGCTTTACAGCTCAAGTTACACTCTGGGAAGAAATGGAGTCAGGGATGTAGATTACATTGCAGTCTCCTTTTTTGAAGCATTGGCCATGGGTGGAGGGAAGAAACTGGCTTACGTGAAACCTGTGCGAAAATCAGCTTCCCTAAAAAGTTTAGATTCAACATGGAAAAGCTTTTATTCCCTATATAAGGAATATTCCCATATTCCTTTTCCTTGCAGTAAGAAGTGCTGTATATACCCACTGACTTAGTATTCGGTCCCAAATACAACTCCTAGTTGCTCTGAAACAATAACAATATAAAAATACCAACAAGAACAGAGACTGGCAGAACCAATTCCTGAGTTCAGTACAATGGAATACTGAAGATATACAATAGGAAGCTGAAGACGAAAGAAGAATGCCTGCTTGAAATTAATACAAAATACTTTACTATCTGGACACCACGGTGTTAAGCATTAAACAAATTCAGAGAAAACTATTTTCTGTCACAGTATTTCTCTGCAGAAAAGCAGATGTTATTTTCTCTGTATAAAATTCAAATTATAATCATTAGTATAGAGGTAATTGTTAAAGAAGGGAAAGGGAAAAGCAATTGGTGCATAAATACCTTGAATTTCTATTGTTTTACGACTGCATTTAGATGAAGGTATCCATACAGAAAGACACACAGGTCTTTATTTCTCCTTAATTGGCTTCATTTCTCTCTAAGGACTCTTTTAATGTATAAAAACCTGTAAGTATTTTAATGTGAAATTCATATCAACCTAAATGAATAGGTTAGCATTACATCCTTCTGCCACTATAATTTCTGAATACCAAAACCGTGGAATTATAAGGCCCACTGTCGTAGATCATTATATTCGTAATAAAGACATTATTTCTGCATCTTTTGTTCTGTCCTTTGTTTTGACTACCTGTCCACGTTTCACAGGGCCTGTTTTACACCGGGGTTTTTAGGAAAACAAGTGCAACTGGCTGATTTCTGGTCTCTGACAAAAACTAGAACTTCCAAGATACGTTTCATAGCACACCAAGACTCATTAAGGATCCTCCCAATTACACACCTACAGTGGAGCAAAGTGGATAGTTTCCTCTCACAATAAGGGAAGTCATACAAAATCCCTCAAAAAAAAAAAAAAAAGATAGTGCTGTCCTTAGGGACAGAAACTTCTGGGTGACAAAACAGAGTTTTAATTTGACTTCTGCCATACTTTTTGTTCTCAGACAAGAAGTAATAAAGCCTTTAAACGCTGGACCCGTTTACCACCAGCTTCAAACTGATTAAAATCCACCCCTGTGCACTGATGATGTTACAGGAATGCCCTTAGGGGAATAAAAAGCATCAGAAATGAGTGAGTCAGGATGTGTTTGGGCCACAGCAGTGAATTCCTGCACGCAGATATGTACTGGGACAGTGAAAAATACCTTTTACCTTGATGGTAAAAGCTGCTGTAGCCTGGTCTTTTCTGCAGAAGTTTGTTTGAAGAACAAAGGGATAGAGGAGGCACATTTATAAGATTCTTCAAGATTACTCTGATTACTTCCTCCCTCTAAAAATCAGAGTATATTGAAGCCTCTTTAAAAAATTCATACAGTAGAATCATTCTATGCAACTGTAAGAAGAAAACTGTCAGACAACATTCCCAATTCAATATTACATTGTGCTTCAAGAAAAGATTTCCATATATTCTAGATTAAAAAAAGTCTCATAAATAAATGATAATCCATTGCTTGCACTGAAAAAATGAAAAATAATTTTCTGTTTGCATTTTAGTCTACAGAGTAAAATTTAATCTCTTTTAATATAGTTTTTGTATATACAGAGAAGTAAAAAAGATGTAACCTTATGAAAATTGATTTTTTTTTACGTGGTTAAAAATATTTCTATCTGTGTTTATCTAGAAATCTTACTTTTATGAGTACTGAAATATATCACATATTGATAGCTTACACACATTATTTCAAACAAATTATGATAATGTTCAGGGGTTTTTTAAGAGAAGGGAGAAAACCAAGTTTTTTAACCTTAAGCAGGAAAGAGATAATGATGAAGAACAGGGAAACTCCTCAGAGGTTGCTACATCTGGCCACAGTTCAACAGAAATCTGTCAGTAATTTTATAGAATTTATTGTAACAAGACTTCAATATATTTTACATAAATCTAAAATAAGATAAACATATACTATGTATGTGTGCATATTTATAAATAAATTTACATTTTAAGTAATGTAATGTGTTAGTGATGCACAGAATATAGATTTTATAGTAAAAACTACCTATACCTAAATTCTTTGGCAAGATTCGAAGTATAGTGAGCTTCTTTTAGCTGACACAAGAAAACCAAATAAAATGCTGGTTCTAATAAAACAACTATTTTAAAACCCTGAAACTTTTTTTGTGGGGTTTTTTTTTAAAAAAGACAAAATAAATTTCCCTGACGACGTTTAATTTTTCAGGGAAAAAAATACTACGTAATTCACAACAAAACATTCTGGGTTTGGCTCTTTTATAGAAAACCAGCTGAAAACAAGGTTAGATTCACAATTCTGTCAGAGGCATTTGCCTCTTACAAGTGATAGGGGAGTAACCTGGTTTAATTCCCTTCCCAGCCTGGGGGGATTGGAACACGTTGGTGATCGCTGTGCAGTGGCTGAGGGCTGCTCACTCCTCTTTCTCCATATAATTCCACTTTCTGTAAGTAATTAAAGCCTCACTGAAGCAGGTACTGAACCCCAGTGACCCACTTCCCAGGTAAAAGCCACAATCACCAGCCGAAAGGGTCATTCTCACTCACTTTATTTCTCAATTAGCAGTTACTCCGTATAAGGGTAAAAGAGGGCAAAACACAGTCCTATCGCTAAACCACTATTTTGGCAGAGCCATTTAGAGACTTTTCTGGGAGAGGCTGCAAGAGAGAAATTGTGGACCTGAGGTAGCAGCTAGGATGTCATTTTTTATTTGCTTTGTAGGGAATAACAGAGCAGTCAGTGTGACTGAGAATGAAAGCGATTCCCTGTCCCGGGAGCGACCTGGGAGTGCTTATCTGACAACCTACATCTGATGTGTGAACAGTTCTGGGGTCACAGAAAATATGGTGGTTCCTTCCATCCTAGAATAATGTACTATCTTTCTTTAAATATATTCATTTGTTGTAAAAATATATTCATTCACTCGCCATCAGTTCCTGCTACCACTGGCAAAGAAAAGTGCTGCACTGTCCTGTAAATTTGCATTAACATTCCTCTGCCAGAGGAAGTACAGGGTGAGGAATCTGAAAAGAGGTCCCCAAACTTAGAAATTCTATAATGACAATTTTCTAGTCTAAGATTTGACCCTATAAATGACTTTCAGTAAAATACACAGGTAGGTTTGTGTATCTTTTAAACTGTGACTATTTACATCAGCGTTTATCTAACCTGGAACCACATCAGGAAAATAATATGAAAAAAAATGTACTTAGCTCCTAACAGGATGCTGTCAGCATGCAAAGGTAGCAGCAATGTTCTTGCAATACAGCTATAAGAACATTTTCAAAAGTGTGAGAATTTTTTCTAAAATGGCACAGATATACCACATTTTCAATGGCAATTCTCACTAATGGAATTACTCCCATCACTTCAGGAAGTGCTAATTTTCCTGCTTGCTGGAAGCTTAATAGAAGTGCTGTATTTTATCCCTAATTGTGATTAATCAGCGTGGCATGGTGAATGGCAGCAACTCCTTTTCAAACATGGCAATTTTCAAAATTTGGCAAAGTTTACAAGTTATGCAAATTATTCATAATTGTACTGCCTGTTAAAAGAAAGGTGCAGAACTCCAGGCAGAACAAAACAAGCTGTCCTGCAGGAGAAGCAGCATCCTGGCCAATGCCAGGCAAAGGGAAACAACACAACTGTATATGGCAGCAGCCAGCTGAGGACACCAAAACTTTGTTTCTGCCCCGTTTGTGGCACTTAAAAGCCTGTCACTGCTATCACTGACACTGTGCCCATCTCTGCTGTTACCAACCACTCCTCTCCCATCCCAATCCCAGATCAGCAGGAGGAAGCAAGTCCAGGATTCTGCAAGTCTCACCTCAGCCCGAGCCCTCCTCTGTACCTGGCACTGCAGTGGAAGAAGAGGGGGGTTGCAAAGTGCACTGTTGGGAGGTCTAGAGCAGCTCCAACCAAACCTAAATGCCTTTGGAAATATTTGGGAAGCGCTGCTGCAATGTCTACACACAGCTCGTTCTTTATCAAACTTGTATCGACACACAAACACAGTCTGTTGTAAAATAAAAGGAAAAAAAAAAGAGAAAAATCGTTGCTTACATAATGCATATGCCAAAGTAAATATTTCTACTGCTTCTAATAAACACATGATATTTATGTTCAATCTTGCAAATTTCCAAAGTTGCACGAGTCAAAAAAGCTCCACGAGTCAAAAAAAGCTGCACGAGTCAAAAAAGTTGCCAATTCTTCAAACAAAATTAAAAGACGCTTCCTATTCAAAGATGTGATACATCTTCTGACAATCAGAAGCATCACCTTGCATTGCTTTCTCATCCCTAGTGATGCTGAATCTGTACAAAGATCCTGGTAAGTGACTGAAAATGAGGCACAAGAATCCCACTGTAGTGGCATCTCCTAAACGACAGTATCATCATACGGTCCAGCTTGGTTGGATATTAGGAAAAGGTTCTTCCCCCAGAGGGTGGTTGGGCACTGAACAGGCTCCCCAGGAACTGGTCACAGCACCAAGGCTGACAGAGCTCAAGGAGAGCTTGGACAACACCCTCAGGCACATGGTGGGATTGTTGAAGTGTCCTGTGGAGGGCCAGGAGCTGTACTCAATGATCCCCGTGGCTCCCTCCCACCTCAGGATATTCTGTGATTCTAAGATCTTGGTTTATTTCTCTCTCCCTGGGAGCTACGATTTTTTCCTAACAGGAATAACAGCTTTCCTATTTTTCATCCCAGCTAGTAAAGAATGACAATAACTAGACCTCAAATGTAAACACGGGATTGTTTTTGCCAGCACTTATTTGAAACTGGTCCTTATATTTAAAAATCAAAAATATTACTGAAAGTTTATTATGTACTTACTGAAATCGGTATCTGACAATAATACCATTTGCCCATTCGTTTCCTACCTCTTGTTTCTGAGAGCCTGAAAGCTCTCCTTCAGAAACATGGAAACATTCGTTTTTGGGGGTGCACTAACATTTTCACAGCAGTAAATTTCCAAGGTCTGCAGCGCTTGTTGACAGTTTTTCTCCAAAGAGGGTTTCTGATCGTTACTTCAGCTTAATATGACTTACCGTGGAGCCATCTGGCCCCGTGCATTAGTACACACTTCAAAAATGCACAAACATTTTATAACTCTCCTCTCCACCGCGCTCTAAGTGCAGCGACGGCAGCACGCACCCAAGTACAGTATGTAAATAAGACAAAGACTAATAATGCCTTCAATCCTGCAAGCACAAAGGCTGCTGTAGTATGTAACATAGCAACACATTTTCCATTACACCCTAAGATTAATAAGCCTCGTGGAGACCTGGAAAACCTGACAGAAAACAAGGGCAATACGATGTTCATTTCTGTTTCATTAAACACGGGATGAGCTGATGGATCTCTCCACACTTTGTCACTCCGCACTGTTAATGGCTCTTTGACATTATTATTCACCATGGGTGAGATTGTGTAACCTCTGCTCACATTGGTGAGCAGTTACAAAAGTAGTCCCACTGGCAACTGCTTTAGAGAGGTTACCTGAAGCATATGGTGCTGCTCAGCTCACATCAGAGCGACTGAACCTGACCATAAAAAGGTGTTGGTGAAGGATTTTAGCAACGTGCAGAGGGTTGGTGAAGGGCACTTTAGTAGATACAAAGGTTTAACACAGCAGTTAAAAACTCAGTTTTCTAGCAGGGTCAGCAGTTGACTGGTACGTCTTTATCCTCTTTATTTTTATCTGCATGTTTCTAGCTTGGTTTTGCAGTGTTACTTCTTCAAAGCAAGCAAATAAAATACCTTGAACAGGGACACTGTGGGGAATAGGAACAACACCACAGGCAGCCAAAATGCGCCTGCACAGAGGAACAACAGCTCCCTGCGGATACGACACGTAATGGGAATAGCCCTGGGAGAGACAAAAATCAATTCAACAAGAGAAATTTTAATATTTTTTCTTAATTACGCATTCAGAGTTTTGTTTGCTGGCGTAGTTAAAGAACACAGTCCTAGTTTGCATTACCTTTCCTTCAGAACTGAGCTATGACATATTGAATTGGAAAACAGCAGTGCTGAACAACCATGGATGTCACATCAAGAAACCAAAAATGACCCATTTCTGTGTACCTTCCCTATTTTCATTGGAAATTACTCTAATGAATGACAATTCTCTCCTTTTACTCAAGGTGTTTTCCTTTGTGAGTGAAATATGAATAAACATTATGATCCTTGTTTTACAAATAGTCCAAAAAGGCACAAAATATGACACAAGTTCTATTCCCAACTTGCCTGAAGTTTAGACTGACTATGATGAGCTGCTACTCATCTTCCTGCACCAATCTACCCACTTCTAAGATCACAACACACTGATTCTTTGTTTTTTAATAAAGAAAAATATCAATACAATCCTTAAAAACAATACAGTGGGGACAGGGATGTTGCAGTCATACAACTGGTGATGTTGCATTTAAAAAACTTCATAATTGTGCAAGTAAGTAGAGATGTCCAAGTGCTCCTTGAGGGCAGCTGGCACGTGCAAACCCTCCCGTTTGAATTCAGACATTCATGTGACTTTTCTATCCAACTGCAAGTGAACAGCAAAGACTGAGAATTTCATATAGTAGAGATCAATACATAAGTTACAAAACAATAACAAAGGACATCCATCCAATAAATATAATTAATGAACCAGCTTGAGAAAATGACTATCTGCCTGCAGATATTACACAAATAGGAAAATGGAAGATTATGTAAAAATAAATCACTGTGGATTATGTGTTCAACTACAGTTTCAGGTTAAAAAAGCAAAATTAATATCACCAATCATTCCAATTCAGATCTCAAAACAGATTTTAAAGAAAGCTTTGGCAGAGTGATGTATAAATTATGTGTTCAAAATTATAAATTAGATTTCCCCAGACAATCATGGTGATTCCACAAATAGCTTCAGAAATAACTCTGGGTAAGGGATGAGCTTTCTGGAGACTTACCACACAATTTGAAAACAGGAATTTTATAAATAACACAATTCATTATACAAGGACTGCTGCATGAGTTGCAATATAAACTCTGTTCTGTCTTGAGTAGAATCCAAAGCTAAAGTGGATACTAAAATCATTTTGGGAGATATAAATGATGGGCTTTTTGCTACAGCACTGAGATGACTTCTGAAAAGCTAAGATGGAAGCAGAACTTCTAAGATTTGACTAAGTCAGGTGCTTGAAACCCAGAACATGAATGGCAGCATGCCAGGAAATTTAAATTACTAAATTAAAAACATGGCATACACTAGAGATGGTCAATTCAGTGTAACACCAAAGATGTCTGGGATTCCTCAGATACATCTAAACCAATTTGATGAAGAACAGCATTAATCAGAGCACAAAAAAATACTCAGGTCCACTGGATAGAGTTGTCAGGAGGCAAACACAAAGTGTCTAAACCACCTGTTTTGGGAATGTTAAGTCCTCTATAACGCTACTCTAGAAGATAAATCTATTTGCCAAGGACTGAGACAGAAGGGGTAAGCAGTCAGATACATCACAAATCCAAAACAAATATGCAAAGGCCTAATAAGCAATCAGTGCAAGAAATACAAAGCCTCCAGTCCACAGTTTTCAGACATGACACAAATTTCCACAATGAAAATGCAAAAAAATGGAAGGTTTTCCTTACATGATCCTGAGCACAAACAGTGGATGACAAGTAGACGTGGTGCCCATCTAAGATCTCACACTTTATTGCAGTAGCCAACATTTGTAAAAGCCTATTAAAGCTGAGTTAGCTCCAATACTTTTCCTTCTGCAGAACAATGCTAGCTCTACTCCTGAAAACAGAATAGTAATGACACCCTTCAGTGTGGAAGGGCTTAGCTAAAAAATAAGAAGCAGGAAATAAACCTGTTACAAACAAATTAATAACTGATTTCTCACACCATAAAGAATCAGAGAGGGACAGTGCTGGAAGTAAAATCTGAGAGCACAACAAGAGACAGACTGATACGAGGAGGAGGTACCTGTTCTGTTCACAGGCAGGCAAAATGCTCCATCACATCATATTTTCACAGAGGAAAAGTGTGATGCAAGCCCACCTCTCTTCTCCCTGTGTATCTTGTACGTATTAAACCACTTCACAGACATGCACTCACACATCCATCTTTGTCTTCTGTCTTTGCAAACTAATTCCCTATGGAACACGAACAAGACTGCTCCTGTACCATCATTTGCCAGGGAAAGGAAAAAAACCAGCCTTTGCAAGTGTCTGTTACTAATGCTACTTAAAGAAACATTCATTTCAATGTCACTAATTTCACTGAAGCATCGTAATAACGAACTTCTGAAGACAGAACAATATAAAAAATGTGGACTCGAGTGACAGCTGAAGAATTAGGGTGTTCTACAAGAACCAGCACAAACTCAGCAAAGAGAAAAGCAGGTGGATTGGTATCACGTTCCTGCATGCTTGGGGTCACTAAGATGAATGTGCATGAGATTCTTTTGTCCATTTGTGCTATAATTTCACACACTAAGAACGAAATTGTGTTCTCTGATATGCTCGTGGAACTCCCTCTGGAATCAGTGAGAATTACACGCCTGCATCTAAGGGCAGAATTTGGCCCTGAGTCATTAGTTAGAACTCTCTGCTGAAACCCTACAGAGAATAGGGGGTTTCAGAGGACGATGAGGATCAAACTGATGTAGCACACTCAGAGATTTACTCTCACAGGAGCCCATCAAATACCCAGACATTCCAAAAACCCCATTTGTAAAGATAAAAATCTTTACAAGACTAACACGCCACAGTCGTAGAGTTGCTATCAGTTAAAACAGATTTAAGCAGCATTAAAAACAGGGGCAATGTAATCAAATAAAATTTAGAGGAGAAAAATATCCCAAGATTTTCAGACCTATAGAGAAGAGTATCCCAACTATCAGCAACCATTTCTCATGAAAAGAGGAACTGAAGACAAATAACTTCAATATGGTTCATATGTTCATAGGGGCCTTAAATCTGTTGAAGAACATGTTCTGTCCTCAGCTAAAGAATGAGTTAGTGAAGTGATTTTACCAAAATTCCTGCTAGTTTGGAATTTTGAGGTGTGTGTACATATATATGTCTGTGTATTTAAACATATGTATATACATATTAGTGTTATTTCCTTTCTATTCTGCTGAAATGAATGCCACTGCAGTTGTTTATATTAAGATCTCATATCTATTATTTATTTTGAGCTTTAAGAGAGCAGTTGATGCCAAAATAATTACAAACAGCATTCTGCATCAAATGCTTTTAAATTTTAAACAGCAGTATTTAGCAATATTATTTTTGTCCGGTTGTACTTTCAGAGAAATGATTCACTTCTATGACAAGTACAGATCATTTTATCTCACAGATTTCCTGGGCACTTGCAGTACTGTGACTCAAAACCAAATCTGTGCTTCTCATCAACTGTAGAGATAATTTTTTTCTTTTGTTTTGATCAAGCACTGACAAGACTCAAATTCATACCAGCTGCAAAGTAACAGCTTTAAAAAAAATCCTCACTATTTAATTCTAACCTCCACTGTATCTGTTGCAGGATAGGCTGGCATTTGCTGTTAAAGCAGAAAATTACAAGAAGGGCCTAATTGACCCTCTTGTGTCTTTGAAAAATCCTGTATGTTGTCTCTAATTGACCCTCTAGATACCTTTATGGAACAATGAATGAATCCTCTGTAAATAATGGACGGTGATGATTAATAGCCATGGTTTGGCTGGACCTCTGGCTCATGGAGTTGTGTTACTGAACAATTTTTTGCCTTTTTTTCTTTTTTTACCATCACAGTTCTCTGTACTTCACAAACAAACTGCTTCAAGGTAACAAATATCCTGTTGTAAATAACATGAAAAGTTAAATAAAATTAAACGGTCCCTCATACAATGGAGTGAAGAATAGAATTATTGGCATTATTTCCATCAGCACCTTTTTTCATGTTTCAGTAACGTGTCATCATAACATATGCTTCATTTAGAAAGAAAAAATGTTTAGCATAATTTATTTCTTTATTATGCATTGTAGTCAATAATAACAATGTCATATTTCTTTCTCTTGACTCTTCATTGCAGTAAAAATCTATGATACTGAGATACTTCTAGATTTGGCTTCATTATAATGCTGTCAGAAAATATTATGAAAACATCTCCAAATGTCTCCCCTCTTATTTAATAACTCTAATGTTTAATGTTTTCAGGCTTGTCAAATTATAAACACAAATATGTTAAGTTGCACCATTACTCTGAAATGCCACAAAGAAATCTTGCTGTTTTTTGAAAATAATATTTACAACTTAGTAAAACAACTGGCTCAATGCCAGCCTAAGAAATCACATGCAGTAGCAAATGTTCACATACATCATCTTTCCTACAGCACAGTGACATTTGGTGATGCCACTGAAAACCACTTCCTAAAATTCAGCATTTCATAATGATTGCGTCAAGAAAACAAAGGACAAATCAACATGTTCTTGCAATACATGTAAGTAGAAAACAGGAAGCTCCAACAAACTCACTTTTCCAGATATAAGAAATATAACAAAGATGAGCATTCCTCTTTAAAAGGAGGGAGTGTGGAAGTTTAGTTAGATGGCAAGTCCTGACAAAGTAGTTTAAGTTCAACCTTTCAAAAACAACCAACTAGGAAAGTTCCACAAGATCTCAAAGAAAGAAAGAAGCATCCCAGGGAAGAAATAGATCACATTTATCTAGTTTTCCACATCCTAAATTCTCTCAGATACAAGCTGGAACTTGTTGGCCTGTTTATGAACCTTCTGTAATGCTCAAGATAAATGTAGGACCTGAGGTTCATTAAGCAGCTTTGAACTGTTCTTAACAACACTCAGAGAACTTAAGTAAATACCACCATAATTTTATCATGGGAAAACTGACTTGACCAAGGTCACAGAGAATATCTGTAAATTTAGCCTTTAGCTAACCCTAGATTATCTAAAATAGATGGGTATTTTAAATCCAATAGCAACAGTCTTCACAGTAGATACCTCAATTAATCATGACCAAATTGAAACATGAGAAATGTTCTTTTAAGGCTCAGATGAGTACAATACATATTTAATAATAAAAACACATCTTTGCTTGTTGAAATCTGCCCTTCTCTTTAGTGGAGCTGAGTTTCTTGCAGGCACTTACCCTGCCCTCCCAGGGGATGTGTCTCATTGCTGATTCACTGACAGCTGCCCCTAATAAAAACGTGAATGCTTTTAGAAAGATTGCACGACTTGGGCAGGTTTGATGATGACTGTACTAAACTGCCTGCAAATAAGCAATAACTATGGTAAGAGGCTAACTGAGAAGCAAGAATATTTCATAGTTTCATTGATTTGGTGTAGGTGCAGCATCCTCACGAAAACAACCTCAAGAAACAATTGAAGTCAACCTATTATCGGTGTCGCAATAGGCAGCATCATGATACTGTATGTAAAACAGTTTTCAGCGTTTATATATATATATATATATATATATATATATATATATATATATATATAAAAGTATGTATATACACACACACACAACTTTCTGAATTTCAGAGTCACAGCACAGTTGAGGTTGGAAGAGACTTCTGGAGATCATCTAGTCCACAGTGCTCACAGCAGGGTCACTGGAACAGGTTGCTCAGGACTATGTCCAGTTTGGTTCTGAATAACTCAGAGGGTAGAGAACCACAACCTGTCCAGACAACCTGTTCCAATGCTTTACCACCCTCAGAGTAAAAAGCTGGTTTTAATGTTGGAGTGAAATTTTGTGTTTCATTTGGCATCCATTTCCACTTGTCCTACCATTAGACACTACTGAGAAGATTCAGTTCTGTTTTCTTTGCTAATGCCATCAGATTTTTTACAGTTTAAATTCATCCAATAGAAACCTGAGCTCAAGTAAAAGATACATATACATGGCCCCACGTCCGAATAAAATCAATTTCTTCACACACAATTGTCCAATTCACTTGTTTAAGAGCAGTAGTCACTAATGCAAAATAAATGGAGAGACTTCATGTGCATATTTGGGATGAACTTGCTTCTGACCTGAAACCTGTGCTCTGAAACACCCAGTGCTCAGTGTTACTGGGCTTGGGCAAACAGCAAAATGTGACTGTGTGTGTTCAGTATGTAAATGCAAACACAAGGGCTATAATTGCATGTGCTGTCATTATAAATTACACTTATTACCCACCACCAGCAGCAGGTACACTGTGTCACTGGGTTGTGTGGAATACAACCTGTGGAATACAAGGCCTACCAGTTGCTTTTGTGGTTACTTATTAGAGGTATAAAAACCAAACAGATGAGTTAGTCTCCTTGTTTGACTACTAGTGAATATTTGCTGTGAACTTCTGTAATAATAAACCTTATCAAAATCCAAGTATAATTATAGAAAAGTATTTACAACTACTTTAGAAGTTCTTATCTATCACGAGTGAGTGGAAGATATGTTTTCTGAAAAGGAACCTTTATGGCAGTGGATATATTCATATAAATCACAACACAATTTACAGTAGGAAGTTGTTTGTCTAAATAGTAGAAAACAGTAACCTTTGTACAACTGGGGTTAAACTAATTCTGCTTTAATGAAAAGCAAAATTTACATACAGCTTTGTTACCTCAATAAATAGGGTTCTTAGTCTCTTTCATAATCATTCCCATTGTGCCTCCACAGCCTCATCTGCTCTCACTAAAATCATGGGTAAAAGCACACTTTTCTTTTGATATCAGAGAGAATGGAAAAATTCAGGTCTGTTTCAGTGCATAAAGATCATGGATTAGATGCTTATACTTCAAATAATTTTTTGTTCTCAACAGCATATACTGAGCTGTATGAGAAAATTCATTCAATTAGAAACTTGACTGCTAAAACACCACATATTGTTTTAGTTACAAGCCTGAACACAGAAATGAAAACTGATTATTTCTCTTCAGCTTTTAAAAATACATCTTTAGCTCCAACTATTCTCTCAGAAAAATAACATGGTATGTGCACAAGTGTTTTCACAGTTGGTCACCCAGAACAGTCATAAATGGATCTCCAGGACCCAAGACTCTACAGCATAATTTTTATCCATCTCTTAAAATTAAAAGTCGTTAGTTATGGTGGTGATGGTGACAGAGTCTCTAGTTCAGGGTGTCTGGCACTTCCCAATTCAAGGCTTTGGTTCAGTTGCTCATAACTTCTGCAAGCTCTAATTGTTCTCACTGAGGTTTCCTGTTACAGATGTCCGTGTGGGGCACAGCTTACGTGGGAAAGTTCAGCAAATGTGCTTTCACAATTTCCAAAAAGCCAACAAGGGAAAAATACTTTATTTGCAGAAGTCTCAAAAATTCTTTCAAGCGTTTGCTGAGAAATCTCCAAGCCCCTAAGGCTGAAAAGGACCTCATAAGTCACCAATTCCATCCCAGTGTTGCAGGACCAGACCATGCAGCCACTTTCAAGATGCAGTTTGCTGAAGGGACTGCACAGCCAGTGTGGGAAAGCCAGGAGCTTGCTCCCACTACTCTAATATTAAATGCAGGAAATTAGAGCTGTGGCTAAGCCAAAAATAAAAAAAAAAAAAAATTAAAAAAAATAGAGTAGAAGAAAAATCAGAATAAAAAGTGCTAAGAGAAAGAAGAGTGGAACAAAGTGTGTAGAAGACAGAAGAGGTAACTTGGGATGGGAAAGACAGAAAGAAGGAGCTGAGAGAAGACAGAACAAAAGAAGGAAAGCTCAGAGTGAGTCTAGGAAAAAAAGAAATCAGACTTTTTGGGAAGAAGGAGTAAAACAGGATAGGGAATATTGCTATTTAAAATATTGAATACACAATTTAGTTGCCACACTGCTGCTATCTCACAAATATTTTAAAGATAATTTCAATATGTCACTAGTCACTCTTTGGTGACTTGTTGAGGAAAAAAAAAGCAACCCATTGTTACAGTCAGAAGTGATTAGTTCAGTCCAAAGGACAGTGTCAGCACTTCAAAGGAAAGAATCCAACACCAACTAATAACTCTGTGAGGTTTTCAATCCTTCCCCCCCATCTTCCTACAAACAAAACCCTTAAATTTTAGAAAATACCAAATTTAGATTGTTTATGTAACCTTAATTCAGTCCCTTGGTGTATACAGACTGCTAGAAAATTTGTAATTACAAGGGAATACTTGACTACATCATTTTGTCTCATTTTTTTTTATTAGCCCAGGTGTTTGTGGCTAATTATTCTACTAAACATATGTCATCATTTAATATACTTATCCATCCCCACGTTTCCAGTGGAAACACTAAGAGGATCATATTTAATGTTTATGTTAATATTTCTATCACTTTCTTTTCAGCATGCAACATATTACACAAGTCCATAAACACTGTAGTAAAAAACAAGTTTAATAAATAAGTTCTCTTCAGTGAAACATCTTGGACTATCCCCAGATCTCTGCTGCTGCCAAGTGACTGATTTAAGAGATGGACAAAAGTAGGCACACAAAAGTACAGAAAATACAATTAATGGATGATCCAAATTTCCCTGAACTGCATATCATGACTTAATGTGAAACCCTGAAGAGATTAAAGGCAGGAATTACATTATTGTGAAGAATATAAAAAAGTGATATTCTGTTTAAAAGCTTTTGAGTGTCACTTGAACAAATACATTAACTCAGCTTCCAAAGTTTCAATCAGGTTGAATGTTACTCAGAACTTATTTGAAATAAGCTCTATATATCTCATATGTGAAGTACAAGTCTATTTGTGACTGTCACTAAAGCTATTAGCATGTAGATTTTAATTGTTTCTTTAGTTTTATAGAGTTTACACTGTCTGCATTGTCCTTCTTTTAATAATGGAAACTTCTCCAAATTCCATAAGACTCACATCTCAATACTGCAGGTATGAGACACAAAGATATAACACATATACACCTATATCATTATTCTCTCCTTTTATTATAATTTGGAAAACCACCTCTTTGTTACAGTGACACAGTAATGTGGCTCTTGTGCCTTATTTCTCATTATTGAATTCATAAAACAGGGGTTTGGAGGGCATTTAGTGTTTCCTGTTATTTCAATCACATCAGTTGAAAATTTGTATTGAAATTATTCAGGCAGTATGTAAAGCTCTTCTGTAAAAGACAGCTGTACATTAACCCACAATTAAATGATGGTTTTAATGAAATTATAGTGTGTGACAGGTTAACGGGCTGACGCTGAGAGGCAAATGTCGAAATGAAACCAAGACGTTTATTTTCAAACTGACAAATCTTAACTCAACCATAACATATAGTTCCATTAACATTATAGTTATTACACAAAATAATTTGGTTGAAAAAAAAAAAAATGTAATAGACCAAGCTGACAGACCGTCAGACTAACCTCACCTGTCCCATGAAAGACAAACCAAACAGGTTTTGGTTTTGACTTGGAGAAAGAACTATAAACCTAGAACCAACCAGTCAAAACACCTGCTTTCTCCTGAACAATGTCTTTAATCTTTACTTTTATTTGCTATTCTCAGTACTAAAGTCAAGCCAGCAGCCTCATCACTGCTTAAACACATCAGAAACTGTTAATGGGGTCCCAAGTTCTAACCTCTGCTTATTTTTTCCAACTTCTATGGCACCAAGTGGCAGAAAACTGTTAAAATTCGAGTGAGGGATTTCTCTTTTGGAGCAGCATCTCTGGATGGCATTAAAAACATCATTCCTACAGCTAGTTAATATTTCCTAACAGTCAGTTAATATTTCAGACTGTCAAGATACAAACTTGCTGCTCCATACAATTTCACATATGGGAGTGAGATGTTTAAAAGAGCAAAACTCTTCCCTCTGAAAGAGTCCTTCTGCACAAACTGTTTCAAGCATAGGCTAAATATCAACAAACCAGAAAATGTGACAGAATCACTGGCAGTATATGCAGGAATGAAAGAGAAGATCTTTTCCTTGAAAGGTGTAATGGCACAGGACTAAGTTGATGTCTGATTTTTGGCATGGCCAGGAAAACAGAAAGAAACAACAGAGGTGGTAAGAACCCATCTGTAGCAGGATGAGTTTTTCAGTAACTGGAAACACAACAGACCACTGTAAGGAGAAGTAAAATGCTGAAAAGTCTGCCTAAATACATTATTCACCATCATCATCGTGAAGGAAACAGCTCATGGAACCAGCCCTGGGACACAGAACTCCCCTCCTTGTTGTTAGCTTGAATACACCACAAGGGGCCAGTGACCAGAAGTGATCACCACCCAGCAAATGGAATTTTGCTGCTGTGCCTTGAGTTACAGTCTCAGTTCAGCTCCCACCAGGCAGCTTTTCACCTCCCAGAAACCAGGCAGCTCAGGCTGTTGGAGAGGCAGGGAATGGGCATGGAAGCTTTACCCTTTCACCTCTTTGGCTCACAGTGAAATTGCAGTGCTTCAAGAATTTATTGTTGTGAAGGCCAAAACAGACTCTCTGTGACCATCTAATCTGACCTGCTGCTTAACTCAGATCATAGAATTTCAGACAGCTACTCCTATTCACATTGTACCTTTTTCCCCCCCTACATCTTTTTCTCAGTCTCTTTTTTCTGTTTTGTTTGTTTGGTTTTTAAGTACAAGGAAGCTTCAAACACCAGTTCACCACTTAAAAGAAATTTTTCTTTCTAAAATCTAAATAAATCTTGAAATGAAACAGGCCATGAATTTACCCTGTTACCCACCTTGTTAGCAAATCAATGTCATACACTGGGTAAAAGTAATAGAGATTATATGACCCAAAGCACACTTTAAGCATCTCAGTGTATGTAAGGCATGAAACACTAAAATACAATTTATTTTACAGATTACCTTGAAGTAATTTTCGGTCTAGTGCCACCTGAGCTCTAAGAGCTTCCTACACCTTCAACAACTACAGACACTCAGTCTCTTAGTACAGTCATCCTGAGGTGCATTTTCCAGGTTACTAATTGCCCATATATTGCTCCAAGGAAAGTCTGCCTTTGTTCACTGAGCTGTTGATAAAGTCTGTGAATATTTCTACTGGGTACATAGATGAGCCTACCCACTTACCCAAATCATGTGGGGAACACATGAGATATTTGATTAGAAAAACAAAACACAAAACCACAGAAGCTGCACTAGATACTTGAAATTCTTGTTTTGGTGGAAAGAACTCCATGTATGTAATGATCTCCCTTTTTTTTTTGGCCATTGAAACCAAGAAACCAAGTATGTCACCAGCCACCCCCAGTAATGAAGAAAATGAAGGAATGACAAGTGGTCAGGGGGAGAGTAAAGAAATCACATCCCCTAACCCAAATCTCAGGTACTATATTGTTTAGGAAGTGGTCCTTATTCAGTCCACTTTCTTTCACACACTTAACTAAAGCATATGAATCTCAGCTGTGCTCAATTTTCTTTATGACTAAATAACCATAGAGAAAGACCTTTACCAAGGCACCACAGTTAAATTTCTAAAAATACATGGAATAAATCATCATCACAGATCCCACAGCGGGCACTGGTAATTCAGTCAGAAGAGTTTTGAGAGCAAGCTATGGAGTGGCACTATCAAGGGGTTTTGGGGTAGAATATAGGAAAAAAACCCTTTTCTTTATTCTAATGCTGAACATTCTACAAGGGAATCTGAAGAGAGGGTCCATGTAATTGTCACATCAGTAATTACCGGTCTTTACGTACTACATTTTCTTCCTTTTTAACAAGACATTAACAAGACATACCACACTTTAATGAGAAGCCACAAATGAAATCACAAAATATCGAGGAGCAACTCTTTGCTACAAGGCAGAACTGATGCATTCCTGACTAAAGGAGAGCCATTTCCTTCACGTTCTTTCCAACTTCTTCGAACTCCGCCTTTCCTCTAAACCCAAAATATCTTTTGAGGGAGTTGCTCAATCATTTGCAAGTTAAGACGGGACTCTTACGAGCTCCACTGTGCTTCGTTCCAGCCATGTGTTGTTTCATAAGACCAAGGAGAATGTGGCTTGGAAGAACAAAGTGAAACCACAAATACGATGTAGCGTAATTCCAAAACGCACGAAGCATAATGATCCGTATAATGTTAAAATGCTGGTAATGTCTCTTGATATTGTTTCATCACATGCTAGCTGCTATTTCCTGAAAACTCTTTGAAGGATTAAATAAAAACATATGCCATGAACACCCACTGTGTGCTGTAACAAATCAAAACTAACTTCTTAGTTTGATGAAAGTTTCCACAGTGCTCAGTACTGTAAATTAATGTCACAGCGGTAAACTGCTTTGGAAACAGTGAATGCCAGTTAGTTTCATATTAGTAATATGAGAAGTCTCTACAGGATTTAGAACTGAAACACAAGTGCCTTCTAAACCTAAATTTCGAGAAATGCAGTCATAAAACGCTATCATCAGCTGGGCTGATGGAAAAGTGCAGTAAGACAATTAACAAGTTTACATTTCCAAAATAAACATATCATTTGCCCGCGGTGTAAACAGGCAAAACCAGAGATGGACAGGACTCATAAGGATTTATCCAGTCGGTGCTCCACTGTGAAATAAACATTTTCTCTGAAAATGGCTAGTCCTAGAAGCAGCACTCAGCTACAGGACTATTTTCAAAAGGATTATTTATAGGTATTTTGCATTATTTTTGTTATTATATTTATTTATTAATTTACTAAATGCTTGGTCTTACATATGGCCATGTGTACCACAAGCAGATAGATCTTTTTGAGCTTTTTTTTTTGTCCTTTTAACAGTTTTCAATCTGCATTTCTCAGTTTCTGTTAGGGATAGAAATAGAGGTGAAACATTTCAAATTACAGTCTTACCAACACTGTGTTGAAAAACCAGTCTAATGCCCCGACCTATCAGCTGCTTCCCAGATAAGCAATCCTACTCTTTTCAGACTTTCTTTGTAAAATAATGTCTCCTGTTCCCTAAATGTTCTCCTGATTCAGTATATTCACTTTTCCTCTGCACTGTAAACCTATTCTTATTAAGTGCCAGCAAAAATTTATGATCATTTAAAAATGAAGTATCTAACATATCAGCAAGTAATATCTTTCTCTACCTTAACAGAGCATCAAATAGGCAGGGAGACAAAGTGCCATAGTCTTCAGCTCACACCTTTCCTCTGTTGGCCTGGAACAAAGGCTGAAATGGCTTCTAATAAACATGGGACACTTTCTTATCCTCACCTGGTCAGACTCATTTGTTCTCTGCCTCATGTCCTTCCTTTCACAGCTGCCAGCACTGATTTCCTAAAGCAATCCTATGCCTTGCCATTGTCTCCAATAATTCTGCATAGGTACATCTGAATAAATAGATTATGAAAATTATAATCTTTATATGTGAAGTTTTGAAAATTATATTTAAAAGTTTTCGGGGTGGTTTGGGTGGCATTGAAACAATCACTTGAGAAATAAAAAGAATAAACCAGAAGAAAATAAGCAAAAATTGGTCAAATAGCATTAAAGTGTTTCCAAAGGTTTCACTAGAGGTGGAATAAGAAAAATCTAAGAGCTTCTGAGAGCCTCACCCTTTATGGATGATACTAGCTGACACAAACTACATTTGAAGGAAAAAATAAAAGTTTGAAATGTCCAGAGCAGAATGTGGGGGTTTATGACATTGAGATGAAGAATTACATCTTGCCATTCTCAGGGTCAGAGTTCAAGTCATTGATGAAGTTTAGGGATGGAGGGATCATAAAAGAGGTCAAGGAACAACTCAAGATTTTTCATCTTCTACAACCAGCCTGACAAGTCTCAGCCTTTTGGATAAAGAAGGCTAAAAAGGTTTATTTGTTAAAGAAAAAAATGTGTGCTGCTTAAATATTACTTATATATAATACTTGTATGTAAGTTTTAGCCTTAACCTATGCCTCAAGTATTATGCTTTCTGCATATTATAAACTGGCTTTAATGACTGATCTTAGTGATATGCATCATCTTACTATTTTGAGGATTTTGACACCACTATCTTAATACAGAGCAGTATTCTCTAATACTAATAGTCCTCAAGAAATCAGAAATTACTTTCTATTGTTTGAATTTATCACAGAGTTTATATTAGAGAACATTTTAAAAATGTCTTAAAAAAAACTTCTTCAAAGTAACTAAATAAAAAAATATTACCTGCTACATTACTACCAGACAACAAAAAGCTCCAAAACACTCTTAAAAACATGTGGGGGTTTGTCACCCTAATTTCATTTTTAATATGAGCTGTTAACTCGTTAATAAAAAGTACATAAATTGCTAGGAGTACCTTCTAATAAAGAAAGCAAAAGCTAAGGTATGACTAACACACCATAACAATTTTCTGCAAGTGGTAAGTCATTTTTTCCTATTTCCCTTCCCAGTGGAACAAGAAAAATACACTTTCTTCTGCAGTCTGTGCACTGACATGCTGCTTATCTGATGATGCACTGCTTTGGGTCATTTTCAGAAGCTGCTATTTAGATAGAAGGGAAGAAATAGTAATATGAGAAAAACATGACAAAACAACTCTTCAAGTGTACCTCTTAGGTACGATTCACCTCAAAATGAGCAGAAATAAATAATTCCAGCAATACAGAAGCTTATGGCATAAAGGTTTTTCCATTCTTGCAGATTGGATAGCAACAAATAAAGAAACCTCTCTAAATTAGGGCTTCGGAAATCTGAGGCTACCATAAAGAAACAAGATTAACTTAATCCCCTAACAATCCAATTTATGACTAGTAAAGGGTTATGAAAAATTCCATCTAGATGTCAAATATAAGGAAACACAAAGTCTTTGGAGACACATAATGATAAACTGCAGATTGAGCAATAAGCTCAGTGAACAGAATGAACAGTTCAAGAGTTCAGAACATGTTCATTTGAAAGGTGTTCAGTTAAAGAGAAGGGCATGGTATAGAAAAAGGCACAGAAAGGTCATCATTACAGTCATTTCATCTTCATTACAATGGTGCAGACACAGCATTGGTGCACACACTTCAGTTCACACTTGCATGTCAATGCACTGCTTTGGAGAGGAAACAAAAATTATTTTAAACAGGTTACTGAATTCTAAGAGCTACAGGAGGCATGTAAGAACTTGTGCTTTATTTATAAAGATTTGAAATATAAATAGACACGAAATATCTGTATTTTCAATCAATTAAAAAACAGTCTATCAAGAATGGTCCCATTGTTCACCAAACAAACATAAAGCACGTCCTGAACAGACTGTTTCTACCTGTCAGACTCAGAACTCACTTTTTCAAGCCAGTTCTTATCTCAAATGTAGTAGTCTATAATGAGCAGAAGTAAACAGAAGTTAAAAAGGTCTCAATAACATAATGAACTCTGGCATTTGAAACCAAGAGTACCTACTCACGTTGAAAATTCAGGTTAAAAAGATCACAGGGTACACTCAATAAACTAAAATAAGACCTTGGCCGGGACGTAGAACAGGTAACCCTGCTCTCAAAAACAGCTGAGAAATAACCAATGTAGAAAGCCAAAATCCTGGTTATAAAACCTCAGACTTAACTGAATACCTAGCACCTCTATTCTGGATAAAATCACTTTAGCAACAAGCAACAGATGCTCTCTTTTCATGGGAAATGCCCAAACCAAGCACTGCCCCAACCAAGTTGGTCTATAAGAGCCAGGCAATTGCAACCACAGGAGGTTCAGCTGCAGGTTAGGGACAAAGACATTAAAACTTTTTTTTTCTTTGGGCTTTGGTATTTGCTCAGTACTTTTCATCCATAATTAACAGCGACTGGAAACCCCGGCACACTCTTGCCTCTGATTTCTAATTCTCTAGAATGTACACAGGATTTTTTTCCATGAGATCATTAAGATGAATATAAACTCAAATATTTTAAATCTTATATTTACCTACATATTTTTAAATTAAGCAACTTAAGATCCTCTTGCACCGATATATATATTGACAAACACATTTACAAAAATAATTGATGTATCTTGGATAGAACCTGTTTTAGGCAGCAGCACCGGGGCAGGAGAGTCATTCTGCATGATAATGGTGTTAGAATTTGGCCCACAGCAACCCAAAAAGTACTTTGCAGCTTTCAAGAGCAGTTACTGAACATTTCACAATTAAGCATAATTCCCACAGCCTTTAGCATCAATTATAGATGACCTGCTCTTTTCAAAATCTAAGCCAAATTCGGTATGAAAAAAATCTTCTGTTTAGGCAATAGTAATTACACCAGATTGATGTCCAAACTGACTCACACAGTTGGACACCTCTTGGATGCTTATGCAAATGCTAATATTATACACTTCCAATAGAAGCTAGGGAAAATTATATTTATAATATCCTTCATTTACAGTAGGCAAGGATTTCGTAGGACAGTAAATACTTATGCATTTCATTGTAACATGTCATTCTGTTGAAAGGGAATAGAAAATTTAAAAGCTGTTGAAGGAAAGGAGAGTGTCTGCAATACACTCCATCAATATCCCACAGAGCCCTGACAGTCATTGGTGATAGTCTGGTGTGTAGCACCACAGGGTAGTGTAGTTACAACTCAAAAAACCACACCAATTAACTACAACTAATCAATTCTCTCTCATAACAATGGGAAGTATAATTCTTTTCTTATCTATTGTTCTTGTTAATTCTCCTTCCAGTAATTGTGACAGAAATCATAGCTAAAGGTGTAGTAAAATGGAAAAAAAAAAAAAAAAGATTCCATTTGAAAGCAGCACAAACATCGAACTCGTGAGTTATCTTGATTAATTTTCTTCAACATACCCAATTCGTGGCTGCAAGAGATCACCTCATTTTTAAATATATAAATAACCCAAACCTAAACCTAGACTTATCTAGATTATGGCACACTGGGGAGAAAACAGAGGAGGTCATGAAATCGGAGACCGCTGTTTCTTCTCATAATGTAATTACACTTCTGGTTAATGAAATTACTGCAGTCTCAGAGTAAGGGCTTGCAAATCAGTTCTCACATGCCTGTGAGAGATGTGGCAGAGAAGAGCTGTTTACCATTTCTATCTGAGGGATGCACACGAATCCCCACGATCCAAGCACGACTTACTTTGTTTCTGAACTCGGAGCAAGGCTGAATTCGTGATCAAAGCCCTTCCCTAATTACTCCAATAAAAGGAAAATTAGCTTAAGAGAGAGGCAAGTCTGGGAGAGAGAGAAAGAGCATCTCATTGTGCGCTGCTGGTACCCTCCAAAGAGCTGAAAAGAAACACGGCTTAGCTCAGGGAAGCAGCAGCAGAGCAAAGCAAAGGATGGCTGAGCACTGGAGGTCTCTGCTCACAGCCGGGCTCCAACGTGCACAAACACCCTCACTCACAACCAGGGCAGTCACTCAGGTAGGGAAGGATCTCCCAGTCTGTGAGGGACACACAGCTTAGGCTCTCAGTGGGGAAAAACTGGAGGAAGCAGCATATTCTGGTCAGAATTACGAACTCCTGTTCTTAAGATGCTGTGCTAACGTCCTCCCTCAGCAGTGGTTAATTCTTTCCACCACGCCAAGTGTGCCAGCCAGCTGTTCTTCCTTTCAGGCAAATTCAGAGCGGCAAGATTGTGACCTACAACTGCTGGACACTCAGGTGCACCTGTATAATACAGAGTACAATTTACCCAGGGGGAAATGAATGGAAAACCAGGACTTCTCACTTGGATAACCCTGTCAGCCTCTCATTTTCTATTAACTGTTGGAGGAAGGGGAAATATATTATCTAGTTGCTGTTAGTTGCCACCAGAATAATAGTTTCCAGCTCTTAGTAGCCAACAGCACACAGCTGGTAAACTCCAAAGGACAAAAAGAAACTGCTGAGTGCATCTGATGTAGGCAGTAGGGATATATAGGGGATAACTGAATTATTTCCATCTTTGGCTAAATATTCAGTGAGGAAAAGCTATTCTAAAAAGATAGATTAATGTGTAATTTGTTTTTAATTTGAATGAAATACATTGAAGAGATCAACTTGATTAATAAGCCAACAAAGTGCTCTGTCCATTGGTAGCCTCATTCCCTGCCTCAAACCTGCCTTCAGGAGACCAGCTGATATCTGAGCTCATGCCTGTAGTCTGGAACACACCTGACTTTTGACATCTAAGCACTGAAGCCACATGGTGATTAAACCAATAGGATTGTGTTTGAACAAAACATCCCCCTTGGAACACAAATCACACAGAAGAAAATAAAAATCAAACCCTTTCCTCTTTCTGCCCAAGTTCTTCCCCAAAGCTTTCAGAGAGAAACGAGGCCAACTTACAGGCAAGGAGGCCATTATCACCCATCACGTTAAACAAACCCATTTCATTTTCAGATCTAGCTGCAAAATTAGTTCTTGCCTATTAAACAATTCTCAAGGAATTAATGGCAGAAGGTTTTGCTTTGACTGTCATAAAGATCACCAAAAACACTCGTATTTAAGATGCTAATTACAGGGGCTCAATGCCAAAAAAATAATTCTGGTAAATTAAATCCCATGATTAATTCATAACGTCCATTTTAGCATTAATCCTAGCATTAAGATACAGAGTAGTCCCCATACACACACACATACACACATCTCTCTCACTTTGGGGAATAAAGTAATAGTAATTCCTAGGGTTTTTTTAAATAACTCTTCATATTTTATGTGCATTATTTAATTAATATAACTAGATAGTTAATCCATTACTTCGTATTTCCTGTTTGCAATCTCGGTTAAGGCCTGCAGATTTTAAAAACTCAAAACAAGTAACTTCTCATGCATCCTTTAGGAAAAAATGTTCTTGAAACCAAATGGATTCACTGTTGAGCATCATACTCCTCTACTGTTTTGGGGACAACATAAATTCTCGCTAGTTTATAATTTAAGATTGAAAAGTAATACCTGGTTATAAAAAGCCAAAGGACTGCATCAACAGTATACAAAGAAAGCAACATCACACACGTGGAAGTTTCCTGTAGGGTGTCAAAACAAAATAAATACTGGATGGCAGAGATCTTAAATTATCACACGAACATCATCATGACTGTACTGCCAGCATTCTCTACAATATCCTTTCCAATAAGAGCATAAAAGCTTATATTTCTGTTGGGGGAAGAAACAGTGAATCTTAGATGTCTAAGACATCTTTTTGTTGTGTTTTCACTCACCTTGGTGTAAAACAATTCATCACAGGTGTTTCTTTGTAAGTGTATCAATCAATCGAATTTCTACGAGCCAATGATGCAACAGCATCTCTAAATTTACCTTCTCCATTCATGAAAAATTGACTCAGGAAGCCAGGAAAATATAGTAAAATGAAATAAAACATTAAATGAAGACTTTTCTGTCAGAGCCAGCAAAAAAGAGGCACACCAAGAGATTTGTCAAGTGCATTATTTACAGGAAAGACAACTGCTCAAACCACTAACCCCTTCCTTTTCATATACATAACTCTGGAGTACCTAATAAGCATTTAAAATGATAGCATATTGCCCAATGTTTCCAACCAGCAGCTGGAAAAGCCTTTAAACAGCTTCTTTATTTAACTATCAGTTTCCTCTGTCTATTGTATGTGGTTTCCATTGACTCTCTTTAAAATTTATCTAAAGCCAATGGATCAATCACTTCTGTGAAAATATATTCTGAACACCAATTTGAAAAAGAGACCCTTTTACCACGTTTTTGACAACCTATTGCTAACAATGACGTTCTAACTATTCATTTTCTGCTGATATTTTTACTGACTGTTCACTGTAGACAGTACCTTCTGGGGTTTTTTTTCCATTTAGTATCTGATGTCATATCTAAAGCTGTTCTTTTACAGCCTCTACATACCACTTTTTCAAAGTAGCAGGGGCATCTCATCTGCTCAATTACTTATTAGTGTTGCTAAAGAATACCATTTCCTCTCGTGGCTGATAAAATATTAATCAAAAACAGGAACAGAGTGATTTCCCAGTGTGGATGTCTTCTAATGGTAATACATGGAGTCTAAGAGAGATCTGGAGGTCATGTAATAGCTCTTGAAGGCAGGGAGGGGCTCAAAGATAGTAATGACATTGTATACTGAGTGATGAGATTGTATTCAAAGAGCACTGGATAGCTTAATTATTGCTGTTCTGTAAGAAAATATCACAAGTGTGATTACAAGGATGAATGCAAAGATTTATTGGGGATAACAGTACATGACTGGGAAAAAAAAAAAGCTTTTGTAAACATTTTTGATCCTTCCTATTTCTCAGCACCCAACATACAGCCATGTAGAGGGGGACTTTTCAAATTATTACTGTGTTTCATGTCCATGTATCAGTTAATTGTAGCAATAAAACAGTAAATAATTATCTGTTCATTCTGCCAGTTATTAAACATCCACCCCACCCTGTCTTTAGGTATTTTTGTTCTTTCTTTTCCTCATAGGATTTGAAAGAGGATGGAGGGATTAGAATGAAGAGAGGCAATGGAGAGATACATGGGAAAGCTGTAGAAGCTTGAAAAAGAGCCCAAGTATCCTTAGATATAATACTATATCACCATATGTCCTTCTAAAGTCTTGATGCAAACACTCTTGACTGACTCAGAAAAAGACAGTTATCCTAAATACCTTCTAAACAAACAAATACTGCAAAATCATGGCCTTCAGTGGTGGTGGAAGTGTTTCAACCTGGATCAGCCAGCAGACTAATTTTAACTCTATGAAGTCACCAAAATAGGAGCCCCTTTCTAGAAACTGTGCCATCAAACAAATACTGGTCAGTTGTGTCTGATGGCAGGAAAACCTACTCAGTACTCAAAATGCCCATCCATGGGCACTAATCAAGTCTGGTGGCAAGCCTATGTTCTGGCTTCCTAGACCTGCCAGACCACTTGCCCTGTCTGTTTTGAAGATGAAAGGAGGACAACAACATAAAAAAAAAAAAGGGGGGTATTTTTACCTCTAATAAATATATGTCATATTAGTATCATCCTTATGTCTCACGATACAGTGAATTCTTGAAGTGCTATAACACTGGACAAGATGAAATACAGCTTGAATCCAAGCTCAAGAACAAATGTCACCTCCTGGCACTTACTTTGTAATTCTTTGAATGCAAGAAGGCATGAACAGTCCTGTCAGCAGTCAAAAAAAAAAAAATAAAATAGGTTTTCATCACAGTGTATATACTAACTCACCTGACAAAACTTCATGCCTTGAAAAGTAATAACATCATCTAAATGATTAATGCAGTGGACAAACCTTTAGAACATGCAGGTGGGAAAGATGGTGAAAAAAGATAATCAGTTAAAACTTCTTACTGAATAGTAAAATTAAGCACACAACACTTTTCAGCTCTGGATTTAAAACACTGTATAAAATATAAAAGCATAATTGATGTGCTTTCCAGTCATAGATAGGTAAAAACTGAGAGGCTAAAGTCACTCAAACAGGTCAAAGCCTGGGTCAGGAGTAGAATGAAGGTCCCTTGACATTACTCACATTTACAATCCATTTTTCTTCTATTTTACACAGCACACAAGATAATTCACAATTCAGGGAAAAGGCTGAAAACATATATGCAGGAAAAGTACCGTGGCAGAAGCAACAGCAAAGTTAATTCAAAATATGCAGAAGTCCCCTTTCACTTACACTATCACACACAGAAAACTATTTTTGTGTGGCAACTGTTGACTGTTCACTTAAATTAATTTTCCTCCAAGTAAATTAAAATAATCATTTTCTTCATGAAAAACCTCAGTGTTGCCTCTGTGTGATTTTTGCCCTAATAAACGGGACCCAGTTCTGTTCCAAGCATGACATCTCTGCCGAGGCTTCTGAGAAACAACACTTAACATCAGCAAAGACTTGAGTCTGCTCTGCCTCCTAAAGCAACAATCCTTAATGAGGAGTGTGGGTGGTGAGCTGGTTTTGATAAGTAGTAATAGGATGAGCAAAAAGTAATATACCAACGGTTGATATATTACTTGACATGTCAATTGTTGGCGAGTTGCTGTATTGAATTTGTACCTACAGCAAACACAATACACAAGATTCTAATATACTGCAGTGTTTGCTACATATTTTCCAAGTGATTGTATTGACTTTGTAAACAAAGATTATATGAAAAAATAAAGACTCCTGTACCATACAATATTTACCAAGCGAACAAATCTATCATAGCTGGAAATAAAAACACAATTTCACCTGTGTCAGGCAAGGAGGAAATAAATTGACCATTTGAAATGAGATCAGATACTTCAAGTTTGGATCTCAGGCACCTAAGAGAGTCTCCTTCTAGTGCAGGAGGTGATGATTATTTTAGTTTTAAACATTGCAGGAAGAAGGATAAGATGGAATATCAGATGCCTGGAGTGAACAGTGCAGGTATTTCAACAAGCAAAACAAAGCAAAATGTAAAATTTACACTCTTGGGCCTAATTTTCCACATAATGACACCAGTTCATTTCCCATAGGAGTAGAACAAAAAGACCTCCAGCAAAGTCCAAAACCTTTTTCTTTTTTTTTTTTCACTTCTGCAAAAGGTTGTGTCATTTAGAGAGATGTTACGATGCTACCAAAGTGTTTAATATAAACAACATTTTATACCACTTCAGTATTTGTCCACACTGAGGTGAAAAGAAGGGACAGAAAAATCTCTTACAATAATTATGGAAGTGCTGTTCCAATTCAAGTGGAGATGCCCCAGCCAGGGGGTCAGGATAAGCTTCTACTTCATCCTTCCCCAGGTGGAAGACCAAGAGCCCTTGGGAGCCACTCTTATTCTGTGATATTTGTCCCTCTCACTTCTTTCTCACTGGGTCTCCCACTCTCACCTTCCCTTCCTTCCCATTTCAGCTGAGAGTGCCAATATCAGGGAGTTAAGGAAAAACCAATATTTTGGTCACGTCTGCATTACTGTCACTGCTGTGTTTGCATCTATACACGTGTCCCAGAGGCCAAGTGGTGGCTGGTTTGTTTTTGAGGAACAAAAATATAAGCAAAGGCAAATAAATAACATTTTTCTTTTTTGTGTGAACTTAGACCAGTGTTCACATTTTGTAAAACACTTTAACTAGTTCTCATCATAAGATTGTTGAAATACCTAGTAGAGCCAAAGATTACTGCTAAGAACAGATCTATGAAAATAAAGGTCTATACTGGACTTACTATAAGATCCTAACTTGACAGCAGAAAAGGTATTTTATGTTTGCTCCAAGTACTTTCTCTGTAAATGAAACAACTTGAGGAAAAAAAAAAAAGAGTTTTTTCTTTTAAATAAAGATTACTTTACATGGGATTTCCCTCCTCCAACACCATCACTGACACAAATTTTGACTGTTGCCTTAGCAGACTTCTTTTTCTTTGTGCAGCTCAGCTTAATCTTAGGAATATCTATAGAACTGAGAAGTTTTGGAGCTCTGTGTTTAGGTTTGAAGCTAATAGTGTAAAGTCAGCTCTTTAGTTTACCAAAATATTTGTAAGTAATGTATTTTCTTAAATAAAATAGAGTGGTGCCACCCTAAACATTCCCCACACAGTGAAGTGCACACAAAAAGGAACATGTTAGCAGTAAGCAAACTGTCATAAGCAGAGCACTGTATTTAATATTCAGATCAAGGCATCTCTGTCTCATCCCAGCAAACCCTTTTGACAAAAGCCATCCAATGTCTGCCAGCAGTATTGAGTCCAGCTGAGGACAAATTTCAAGATGAACCTGAAATCAATTTGCCATCAAATTTTCATGCTTCTCCCAGACTATCTGTGGCATTTTAATTACAAGCACCCTAGGCGGGGGGTACTACAGATATTGACACTTAGCTCCTACAATAAACTTTATTGGCAACCTCTGTCTGAATGCAGTACTCAACTAGAATAACAAGAAATATATGAGGATATCTAAGCAATAAGGTGGTATAATCACTTTGGAGTGGTTTTGTTCCAAGTGGTGGACATCACTACTAAAGAAACTTTTCTGGATTAAAATAAACATCTGCTTGAAGGAAAATTCACTTTTGTAATGAACTTGTACAAAATGCCAAGTCCTTCAAGAAGATAAGCAACACTTAGTTCTTTCCCCTTCTGATTTAATTTGGTGATGCTCTTATCCAGCATTTATAAATTCCTGAAGTCGCCCCAGCTAGAAATTGGGTTCAAATTAAATCAGTGACAGGCTACACAGTCAGGGAATGTTTTTACATCTATTTCAATTTCCAGTCCTCCAGATTTCACTGCACAATTTATAAGGGCTAAATACCTTGGCAATTAGGGATCTAAGCTGGAGATGGACCAGTGACTTGCAAGTTCTGCCATCCACAATTTGGAGTTTTTGCAGTATGCACACATGTAGTGCCTTACTGATCACAGTGAGGGCAAGGTTGCAAAGTTAACCTTTATTAAGTATTTTTCTGCTAATAACAGATTGACATAAACTGGTCTAACAGCTTAAAACCAGATTGTGAACCTGTCTGTCCATCAGATATTTGCTGTAGGTATCCTGCAGTTTCTTAAATGAAGTATCAGCTTGACACACACAAAGAATAAATAAAGATTCTCAGGACGATTTTAAACGCTCTTGGGATGTACATCCCTTCAACAAGCAAAATAGCAGACTTCAAATGTGAACATGGTTTGGGCAACATATTCTTTCAATTAGTTTTATTTCAGTATAAATATGCCAGCAATATGGAATCTAATGACACATGGGCAATTTCCTGAAATGGGGCACTACTGCTATTAAAGTTATCAGATCTGAGCTCCTGGACAGAGTTCCTCACACAGAGCAATGTATTCCCATTTGGAAGTGACTGCAGTTCTCAGTAGTCAAGAACAATAACGTTGTTTAAGCCACTCCCTGAGGCATAAAAAGTTCAAACACCTTTAAAAAAATTGGCATGTGATAGATAATTCACCTGTACATCATTTTACACACCCATACATATTACATAACAAAACCAAGTTAATATTTGTGCTGTGCTTTGAAGATGTTGCGAATGCTTTCATTACTAATAAACTCTGTTTTTCATAGATCAGCACTGAAACTTTAATGAACCGCTGGATATTGAAATACCTGTTACAAATCATTTAGTGATTCTGGTTTTAACTTCAGACTCCTACATGAGGAAAGGGGGGTTTAACTTTACACCCCGTTTTTGGGTGCCACGCTGGAAAAACTGTGTCATTTGAGATAGTTTATTTCAGGTGCTTCTGGCATGTATTAAGCTGACATATAATGGGAATATATGCCCAGGTATTACACTGACCACAGAGTATATTGTTAATACAGGGAAATCTGGGGACTCAAGGAAAGCCATCACCTACCTGGGGGTCAAGCTTTCCCCGCTGAGTAACTCAGTAGAAACTTCTGCCATTTTATGCCCAAGGTAAACTAAATGCAACAGAGCTGGAGTAAACAGTTCCTCAGGATAAAGAAAGGAAATGACAGAAGCACTGCAAATTCTATGAAATAGCATAAGAAGAAAAAATATGCTGGGTTTATACCTCTGAAACAAATTAGGAAACACCAACAAGAAACTCACTGACAACATTTCTGCGCTTTCTGGCTTTCCTTCCAAGAAATACTCAGTTTAATAAGCTGCTCTGTCAGAAAGCACATCAGCTATATAATTTGATAGAGTTAATAATGGAATAGCTTCTAATATTATGTTCCCTCAAGTTTTCGAGAATTTCACTCATCCAATCTCTTGCACAATGTACTCACAAGTGTTTTGTACATTTAGTAAAGACAAAAATGAATCTTGCATGCAAGGCTATCATTTTCATTGTCATCAAGAAAAGTTAATTACTGAATAAATTGCAAGTTCAGAAATATAATGCATTAGGACAGAACCTATCCTTTTTGCCTGAAGAACCTATTAAACTTCATCTCGTTAGCAGACTGGAAATCTTAATTAGCATTTTGTTTTGGACAAATCCTTGCCGAGTCTGCAATGTCTGTTGCAAATATAAAAGGAGAGGGACTCAGCAGATGAGGGTTTACACAGCATCATTTCTGAGTATTTCATAAAATCTGACAATATAATCTCTGACTTAAGAAACCAGAAACTGTGAGCACTTTTTCTGCTTGTCTATATTCTACTCAGCTCTGAATTCCTTTTCACTTATGAACCAATGAGCTGCTACAAAGCTACATATAGTTAAAATCTTATAACTATGTGGTTAACTGTGCAATATGAGTTTCTACCAAAAAAAAAAAAAAAAAAAAAGGGCATTTTTGCTCCTTGCACAAATGCCATCTCATAGATTTCCCAGTATAGCTGTCACAAAATATACAGAAGAGAAGACTGGAAACAATCCAGCAAACAATCAGGTTTTAACGCTTAACTTGATGAATTTCAAGTGAATTTTAGGCTTTTGTTTGGTTGTTTTTTTCTTCAGTGAAAGAAGCAAACACAACACTTTAGGGAAGATTTATATTCATGATTTCACTTAGGATTTCCAAAGAACTCTTACTTCCTAGATTTGGGGAGTCAGCTTTTTCAAATTACTATTACAACATAGGAGGAGCTGTGCATCTACAATCCCACTAAGAGTTAGTCCTGTTAGGACTGACAAGATCACACTCCTTTACCACTTGCTTCTCTTACTAACTTACTCCCTGATCAGCCACAAATTCTTGCACAGTTTCTTCCCAGCTGGATTGTGCACTTTTCTAGGGATGTGATGATCATCCACAGACTTTTGGATCTGAGGAAGTTTTGACAAAGGAATACATCCTTCTAAGTAGGAAGTATTGCCAGCTGAATTCCTTCCCTATTTATAACAGGCCAGAAAAAAACCCATAAGATTATCTTACCCTTTTCAACGTGGCACCCAAATCATATTGGCAAGTCTAAGTACAGACACACACAATTGAAAAAGTCCAGCAGGAGGAAAAAGGGATCACAATGACAGTAATCTATACAGATGACAGCATTTTGGAAAAATAGGAGGACAGAATTAGCCTGGCCAAAACAAGTGTTCCTCCCTCCCAGTCCTCCAGGGACACACAGCATCTGACAGAACAGCAAAGGACCCTTTTACCAGCTCCCCACCAAACCAGGGGTAGGAAGCCCAGCAAATAGAAATGATGTACAGCACAAGTGTTTCTTTAAGATGCCCACTGAAGTGCTACAGAAACTCAAGAGACAATGTTTTTCAACTGGAAGTACAGTATAACTTTCAAAGACAATGAATAACTAAATATTCATGCCACCCAGTGTGCCTACAAGCAATGCACAAAGCTGCTCATTAGCAGAGGAGAGAATCCCACTGGTCTCTCAGACTGATGGGACTCCATTTGTCACAGAGTAGTAGCTCAGATACCCCCGAGTTCTTACCTCAGAAAAGACAAACTCACAAGAAGGACTAAACATCCTGCTCCTTTGCTGAACAGACAGTTCTAAAGGGGAAGGGAAACAGGCCATTGGGGATAAAAAAAGATTAATAAAAGGTACTTCTGCTTTCTTAGAAGTCCAACTGTGCATTTCTCTTGTCACATGTAATGAGTGTCAGCGTGTGAGTGTCAGTGTGCAGGTGCTGGATAAGAGTCTGACCTGAGAAGGAAGATTTCTTTCTGACCAAGAAACAGGAATTAATTTGGTGTGGGTGAAGGCAAGGAAGCATGAGACTTAATTTGAAAATAACCTGACAAATGTTTTCTACTTCATGATAAAAACCTGCCAAAAAACATTCAGTCCCGCTGTTGGATCTTTTTGCATCAGGTCCTTCAGTGAAAGAACTTTCTTTATTCCTTAGGTTCTATATTTTACCTTTTTGAATGGGTTTCAAGGTAGAGCAGGTAAAACTAATAAAAAGCAGTGTGGGAAGGCAATAGCAGTGCTCTCAGTCAACAAATCACCATAACCTTTTAAACCCTAAATCATTTTGGAATCTAAGACAAGTGCATAAAGGGACAGCAGCATGAAACAACAGAGAGGTTACACAAATCATGGGAAAAGCCAAGCAAGTGGGCCATAGTAGGCTCAAAATCAACAGAAAGCCCAAAGAATGAATGCAGTCAGTGAGTGATTGTAGATGTTTCTAAAAACATTTGGAAGGTGTGAAAGGAGTGGAAGCCAATTTCAGTGGAGGTGAGTTAAAGATCTCCTGAGAAGTAGCTGATTTCTGACCTTGGTAGGATAAAGAAGTTTAGCAAACTAACCCATTTTTTAAATTAGGGTGGTCAGCAACATAGTTGAGACTTCTAATCACCAAAAAGGTTGGGGAGGGGCAGGAGGGGGTAGTTGATTTTAATGCATTATTATCCCCAGGGTCTCTCTGTATGGGCAAATGAAAGCTGTAATGACCCACTGCATAAATTAAATCTCTCAAAGACATAGTACAATAGAAGATTGATGCATAAAGACTGGGCATAAAATAGCAGGAGAGCTGCAAGGCCATAACCACATCTTGCTATGACATTACAGACTTGGGGAGCTTAACATCTTGTTTTGAAGCTATTGCTCAAGGAAAGACTTTTAAACCTGTATATTAAAACTAATGAGCTAAATAGGCCATGCATTAAAAAACTAAAATCTGGTGTCATTCTTGGAAGAGTGAAGACAAGTATGATCATTTTTTGCTCCCCTGAATGTTGAATTACAGTGATTAGATTCTTCTACAAGCTGCATTAATTTGTTATTTGCATGGAAACAGTGTAATAGGAAAACATTTTCCACATTAGTGCAACAGACAGCTTTTATGCCTGAGCTCTATAAAGAATAAATTTGCAATTTTCCAGAAAGAAGTAAGGTAATGAATAACAGGAATTCCAGTGTGGGAATACTACTTCTCTGTACAGTAGCCATTTCAATTAAATATACAAGATTTGAGACTACAGCATTTTCATTGCTGTCTCCTAAGAGGCATTGGTTTGCTTCATCCATGGGGTCAGGTATTTTCAAATAATGTAAGAACAAGTTAAATTTTAATAATCAGTAAAGACAGTGAGGTCCCAAAAGAAGACTTAGTAGAAACAGGCTGACATACAGAAATATGCTAAAATAGGCATAAATGACTCATGATTCATATCCCATATTCTTGAACATGTTCAGATCTAGAGTGTGGATATTTTTTCGTGTTTTAATCCACTAGTACTTGCCACTTCTATTTACCAAGAGCACTAATGAGGACTCTTTTTTCCTGCTGCAAAAATCTCACTATATTTTTTTCACAATTAAGGAAGGGATAGACATAGCTAAAAGCCAAAATTAAGGATAATGGCTCAGAGCCCAATATGGTATTTTATCAGCTTCAGCGAGGGATGAATTTCACACATTTTTTTCTATTTTGTTAGCAAATAAATAGGCAGGCTACTGCTGTTTCCTGTGACCAGGAAAGCTGCTTAAGTGTTCACACTAAGTTCTTTAGATACCTGCTGCTACAGTAGGTGATTAAATCCAAAACTTGTAATTTTTTTTCTTCAGATTTTCTTAGATGGCAGACATCACTGTTTACTACTTTCTAGAAACTTCTGATTTTTTCCCAATTAATTTTTAATAACTTTAACATAAAACAGTGCTTAAAAAGATAATGGTTCAATATTGAGATCCAAAGAGCTTTCCACAAACACAGTGCCCTGCATCTTTAACCTGCTGTCACTGAAGGCAGCCAAACCACCCTGCTGCAGGACTTCCTCCCTTTTTCTATTAACATCAGTGGGCTACAGTTAGTATTTTTATTGGTTTAGCTCTACTGAATGTAGAATTGTATGCTAATTGTAAATGGTGGGAAAAAAAGGAGAGAAAAAAAAAACACCTTGAAAGGTTACTGAACATCAGGATAAAGCAAAAAAGAAACAGCTTTTATAAAACTAATATTTGTATCCCTATAGTGTTAATTATGCCCTGAATTTTAAGGAGATTTTAAATTGCCTCTTTCAACAGATGTTCTCGTAAAAGAATGGCTTATTTGGGAAATGACAGGTCTTTGTCAAAGCTTACCCAGTGGAATACAAAAATTAGTACCAACTAACTATAGGCCCAAGTATTACAAACTCTTTACTCTCAACAACAATATGACACCTCCATTAGCACAGAGCTTACTAATTGTGTATATATATATATATATCTGTAAGGTATTTTAAACAGCTATAAAGCAACAGCTGGTTCAACACCACTGATACAGTCGATACACTTCCCTCTTCAGAGCTGGCCCTAGTGAAATCAGTCATACTTAGGAAGTGGTTTGATGACAGGAAAAACCCAAAAAGATACCAAAACTCATTCAAACCCCTAGAGATACACTGAAATCTGCCCTCAGGCTGCCTCTTCCCTTCCTTCATCTTCCAAATTATAGGACAATTTTCAAAAAGTGATCAAATATCAGTATACTTCTGATAACCTCGGATTTTTTTGAATGCAATGCTATATTTTGGATGCTTGAAGCAATAATAGAAAAAAATACCATAAAGCAGATTTCAGACGAGCAGATGAAAATACACCAAAATCCTAATAACTAGACCCCGAATGAGAAATTGGCTGTTATGGTATAAATCAAATTTAATCAAAACTATGAGAATTCTGGATATTAATTCTGACAATCCATTTCTCACACTGTGGGTTAAACCTGAAATTATTCCACCAGATAAATTTGAACAGTTTTGTGCAGTTTCCACACGAAGTAACCCACCTACAATTAATCCCAGTTGCTATTGCTACGGAGTGCAACTCTTTGGGCATTTAGATTTGTCTGCTTCTTCTTAGTACCAGTGACTTCCTACCTATTTGGCACTCATCCTTAGAACATAATAGGTTTGGTACTGCCTTTTTCATTTTCGAATTCATGGTTGCTTGGTGGTCTTAATTTTCTCAGGGTATTCAAAGATGACAGATTAATCGCTGGTTCTTTGCAACTATGTGGGCAGATCTTTAATGGAGCTCATTAGTTTATATTAGTGAACAGCATACTGAGATGTGGAAGCTGTTCCTAGAGGACAACACTTCTACCGCTAAAGTTTTTAAAATAAAATAAACCAAAATTTAAATCCTCAATTCTATGATCAAATAAATACCAATTAGGTCAATTTATACGAAGAAGCAGCTAAGTAAATTAATTATTCAGTATAAACACTAAAGAAAATTCCAAAGTGTGTTTTGGTGGTACAGTGGGGTTTTTTTCTACCAGAGTCAGCTGTCCTTAATATCAGAAAAACGGAATCTTTTGAGATTTCCCAAGCATACCTTGTACATCTGTTTATCATCTAGGATACCCAGTAATACAACAGGCAGCCACTCAACCCAGCAGAGAATTCTGTGGTGTCTCCTATCATAAAAAGCCCTGAGCTAGAACTGGATTATGAAAAAAAAAAATAACAATCACAACATTAAATGCAAGTTTAGCTTGGCACTCCACCAAAAAAACCCGGGACATTTCTATTAACATGGCACACATAAAAGGATTTCATTTTACACAAAACATTTTTTATTTAACTTTATTGGACTTTTTTCCAGCACCTGCTTAGGTTTCCAGGTAACCATGAAGCTTAATAAACCTGTACAGTGATAATTAAACACTGTAAATAATTTATCTGCCTAATCTCCCTAACTGGCCTTTTATTCCTTTGTAGAAGAGTGATCCTTGCTGGCTTTCTGAATAAGGTTTGCAAAATAAGTGCAGCGAGGAGAGGTAGCGTAAAGTGGATTTGCTCTCAATAATGTATGAAGCCACATGCTGGGTAGAGGAATCCTCACAAAAGTGGCACCACAGCAATCTGTTCCTTTCATCTGCAGCCAGCATTTAAAGTGAAGGTGCTGCTCCGAATCAAAAGCACAATCAGTCATTTGTGAGCAGATGTCCTTCACACGGCAGGCAGCGCTTTTTCAAAAACAGAGCCGAACAAATGCACTGCTGTGAGACAAGTTCCCCTGCCCATTAAAGAAAGAACACAGTATATATTAATTTAGCAGGTTGTTGAATGTTTTAAAGTAGGATTTATGAAGCGGAAAAAGCATGTGGCGAAACAAAATGGCTTTCAAACTAAAATATGAAAAACCTCCTCTAGTTATTCATTTGCAAAATGCAAGAGTCCGAGGCTCACGACAATAGTTTATGCAGGAAATAAGATGAAATGTGAGCTGGGTGATTTTCCACGCTACACTCAGATTATTAACTAAAAGAGGCCATTAATTTGATAATATGCTCGTGATGGCAAGATTGCAAGCATATGAATTCTGTGTTCATGTTTGTTGATAGAATTTAAGATTAAATCAAAGTGAACATTGTTTAAAGCTGTTGGGACTCTACACCACTCAGCAGAGTAAACCTGAGAGCTGCTAAGAAAGTGAGTTCTGACACTTTTGATTAAATAGATTTTCCTAGTTCCCTCTGCATGTACCAACCTTCTTTGGAGAGCATTTCTTTTTCTACTAAAAAAACCTGCTGGATGTGGTCCATGCACACCGTGGTAGACAAAGATTCACACAGACTCCTGTGTGAGCCAGGCTACAATCTTTGTTATGAAAGTTACAGTGGTTGCTCTTCCCATTTTTGGAGCACATCGCTATTATATGCATTAAAATATAGATTATAAAATAACATGCAAAACCTTTAATCCCTGTTCATAATAATTTCAAGTTCCAAATTGAACCACTACAACTACCTGCCAGTTACAGCAATTTCAGCAACACAGACCTTTCAAAAGCAATATGTTATCAAAGGAAGGCATTCCAGCCAAACCTATCTGCAATCACTAAGAGGCAGCTACATCCTTTAAGTGTATTTTTTCATTAATATCTATTGGTTAGGTCGTTCTTCTGTCTCTTTTGCACGGTCCTCTTCTAAGAAGGAGAAGCAAGCTACAATGCATGCACCATAATTTTAGCCACAGCTCTCCCTGCCTGCCCAGCCCCCCCAGTCCCACCTGCAGCCACAGCCAGTCTGTGCAACGCCCTCCCACCCATCACCCCTGGATGTGAAGCCTAAAAGCTTCCTGTACCTTTCTCTTCCTTCTTTCCTCTCATTTCCCATCACACGGCTTACAAACACATCAATATTTACAATTACTTTATCCACATTAAATAAACACGCAGAGTTTTTGCTGCCCACACAGAAAAAGGTTTGATTCCTTCTTGCAGAAACATGCTATTACTAGCAGTATAATTATTATAAGGCATACTGTAATTTAAACCTGAATCTGTTTATATATGCATGATTATTATACCAGGAGTCATTTGTGGAGAGCACACAGATAAAAATGCAGCTAATAACTCTTACTGTAATGATTAATCAATTTATGAATATATTATTTAAACTAATAGTTCAGGTAGGGTATCTTAAACAAGTTACAGAGTACATCGACCAATTCAAATACCAGCTACTAGATCAATAAGAAACTCTAAGTAACTCTAGGGAATAGGTACACTTGCATAAGAAACTGTGAATTTTTAAAATCCCTCTATTGGGAGAACAACCTCATCAAAAATAATTGCTTTAGGCCATTATCTTTGGATTTTTGGCAAACTGTATGGTAAACCAGAAACTGAAATCACAATCTGACACTGTATAACAAACTATTTTTATATATTAATTTTTTTTTTTAATCTAGTCAAAGGAAAATAAATACCCGATACATCTGTTCAGCTTTTCAACTCATTAGTATTTAAACTGCAACATGGCTCATGTAACCCATGAACACACTCTCAAGACTATGCCCTAGACTCAATATCAATGAAATATATTTATTTATAAACATAAAATATTTTTCTCCTAAAATTTAAAAGGAGGGGGGAAAAAAAGAAAAAGGAAAGAAAGAACTTTAAGCCAAGTGTTTTTAAGGCAAAATTAGAAGGAAAAAAAAACCAATCAGCAGTAAACCCAGGCAAAAAATTAAACAGGTACCTAGTCAAACCTGGCAGTTTAGCTTGTTGGTAAGCACCATGAAAAGGTCTCTGTACTTGATTTAGTACTTTTTAAAATCTGAATACATGACTTTAATCTCTCAAAGAAGGATTTTTAATTAAAGGTACCAAGTGCAAATTCACTAAGTAAGCCGCTGTCCCGCTCTGCCTCTGATGCTAAAGGTGTGCTTTATCTCCGTTTCAAGTGATACTGCATTTTAAAAATTAATTAGTAGCTTGCAAGAACAGCCACACATTATTGAGTAAGTACCAGCATTTAAGTGAAACAGATGAAATATTGGTAAGCAATGCAGACCACAGTATAAGTATGTGAAGGGGGTCATAGGCTAATCCCTATTGATTTTCCAAGTATGCGTACAGCACCGCTGGGAAAGGCCAGTTCTGTTGGCAATCAGCTAGCACAAATACATTATAAATCTTACTGTCCACCTTCACTGATCAGTGTCACTTACTTCCTCCACTAAAGACCAGGAGGAAACTACAACAAATCCACCGACAAACAACGAGGAGAGGATTTTTAAACCCTTTCTCCTAACGCGGAATTTCAGAGCGCTCGCGATGCACGTAACGTGAAGCAGAAACGAGTTTCGAGGAGCAATATGGTACATGTAATAGCTGTTCAGAGAAATAATCCACAAGGAAACTGCTGGACCACAGAGAGGAGGAACACAAATAATGATGAACAATTCATTCACATTAATCTTACAAACAAACATGAAAATCTGGAGCAAGCACTTTTGCCTGTTGACGGAGGGAACTGAAAGACATGAATTTCCCAAAGCTGAGGATGATATTGCCCTAGCAGAGAAGGAGCCAGCAGGCTGCTGTCTAGAGCTATGCACCACAACCACCTTTTAGTGAAAGATTCACAACACTGCAGAAGAAATAAGCAGGGTCCAGATGGATCCCAGCAGCAGCAAAGAGCTCCAGTGGCCATAAGGTAACTCCTGTGTGGAGCACAATGGGAGTTCAAGGCTTAACCAATGGACTTAAGAGGGGAAACTGTGCTCAAACACACAAATGAGGTACTGAAAAGCGTAAAATACAACTTATTTCATGTCACTGTTACCACTTTCAGAATGAATTTCTCCATGGAAGGGTTTCTAAGCATTGGAACTGGTTGCCCAGGGAGGTGGTGGAGTCACCATCCCTGGAGGTGTTCAAGAAACAACTGGACGTGGCACTCAGTGCTCTGGTCTAGTTGATGAGGTGGTGTTTGGTCAAAGGTTGGACTCTGAGGATCTTTGAGGTCTTTTCCAAGCTAAATGAATCTGTGATTCTGTGATCTCAGCAGGTATATGAAATGAGACTGATAGGCTGATCCAGAAATAATTAGTGCTTATATAAAGGAATACAGGAGCT
The DNA here is from genome assembly GCF_009829145.1 of Chiroxiphia lanceolata. Classification (NCBI taxonomy): domain Eukaryota; kingdom Metazoa; phylum Chordata; class Aves; order Passeriformes; family Pipridae; genus Chiroxiphia; species Chiroxiphia lanceolata. The sequence goes on along the minus strand of NC_045649.1, from coordinate 3,381,713 downwards.
TTAAAGCAAATACTTACTAATTGGAGGAGCTGATATAGTTAAACACAGTTTGGTTAGGTTCAGATCAGTGAGAAAATTGTATTTAAACTGGTTCTGTACTAACTAAACAAAGAGCAAAAATCAAGTTCCACTAATTACTCAGGAGATGAGATATTCTGAAAAAAAAGCTGTCATTGGGGAAGGAGGTTGTGCTAAAATTGACAATTCCGAAGTAGTTGCACACACTTTATCCCAGGGAATACAACATGCAATTCACCACTGCCTTAAACATAACATTTAGCAGTTCTCTTTGTTGAAAGTGGGAAAAAAAAACCCCAAACATCAGCTTCCCCTACAAATCTGGAACACTCCTGAATATAACTTCTGTGGTATTGGCTTCTGCTGGAAAGCCAGCCTACGTTCACTGTCGGTGCAGACTGTGTTTGTAGAAAGCAGAATATGAAATGAGCTCAAAATTTCCATTTCAAATATCATTTAATGGAATTTTAAACTGTCTAAGAAGATGGATACACTGTGTTTGTTTTCTCCATTAATGATCTATAAAAAGAATGGAATAGACCATAAATACAGTACTTTTTTTTGCAACACCCTTTACTAAAAATGCTACTCCTTGTGTTTATCATTTATATCCTCATACACAACCTCAAAATTGATTACACTTTAAACCATACATAACTTGCTGTGTTTTTCATTTTGAGTCATATTGCAAACATTTTTATAACTCTGCTAATATATTCCATACCTTGTATTCTTATTGATTATGAATATTTCCTTAGGAGATTTTACTGCTTTTCAAATAAAAAATGTTAGGTATTTTAAAAGAAGTGAAAATAAGTATTACAACTCATATACTTTTCTTCCTTGTGATAATTCTAATGCAAAAATTGTTAGCAAGAATATTTGCAGACTATCATTTTTCACATTTTAAACTCAAGAAATGAAATGGGAACAGCTATTAATATAAGGTACTTCCTAGGCTCTATTTTTTTTCTTTACTCAAATCTCTATTTAAGCTGCTGGGCTGAATCCATAATCATTTTGAACACTTAAAAAAAGTAATATACTAAAGGAGTGTCCATATAAAACATCATGGGTTTATATCAGGTATACATTATCTTTCCTAATTACTATTGCAGTTTGCAGACTGAAATACAATTTATATTTAGGATACGATTTTGCTATTAATTATCAAATTGAAAAAAATAAAATCTTGCATTATAAATTCTCTCTTGGAAATTAATGTTATTCTTTTTTTCCATAATCCTATCACACAAGCAATAAGTGCATTGCAGCATGAACACTTTAATTTTTCCAGTTAGTTTTGAGCAAGCCCAGAGGTGAGGTTTAATAAGGATCAATGGCACTTTATCTGGGACAGGGCCACTTCACAGCATGCAAATTACACAGTAACACTTAAAAAAAGAAATAGATTTAATTAAAAAAAAAAAAAAGTAGAACCACAGGCTCTGGAAATTCAATTAAAGGATTTATGCAAAGGTTTGCTAGGTTTTTATATGCAGTTACTGCTTATATAATGAGCTTTTCATATTAAAAATCAATAGGTAATCTAGAGTAGAAGATCATCCCCTTAAATACATTTTTGAAATCAATTTGAAAAATAGTCCATCAACTGCTGTGACTACTCTTGCTGCTTCGATTAGACTAAGAGCAATATTTAGATTGTAAGACGTGCTATGGAATACCTATGCTTGGATTTTGCTTTCAAGTGTTCTTATACCTTTAAGTGCCCAAGCTAATCATACAGTAATTCAAGTCTGTGTACAATGGATAAATAATTAATTTAATTACTAGCAAGGGCATAAATGTCCTGAAATATGTGAAAAGGCGAGGCACCTAATAGCACAATCTGACAATATCCTGAATATATGCAAAAACCTACACCAATGAATGTCTTTGCTATCCTTCTCCTCAGCCTACTCGCCATTTAGCACACTGAGACAAATATTTCTGTTTATAACTTATTAAAGTCACCAGCTAAGGAAGCAATTAGCCTAACACTTGTCTGAAGTGCAACTTTCACACATCATGAATTTAAAGATGGATCAGGTCCTGTGTCCTTCAGGTTTAATCTAATTTGCCAAGATGCTGTAGTGATATAAGATCATCACACTCAAGTCCAAATATGCTAGTTAATATTCAGCACTTATCACAAATTCCCATCTCACACGAGCAAGGCACCCTCGGAACGAAGGGAGATGGACCCATTGCATCAGCACTTCATTGGCACCCGACTAACCAATGGCACAGAGTCTGGAAATGTTCTCAGGTGAACACTGAAAAGCACTCAGTGCCCTTTTCCTCAACAAACAGGACCAAAGCAGTGAGAGTTCCCAAATGCAAAGAATCCAAGGGATTCACTGGCAGCACAGGTTGCTGGTGTTGTTGCAGCATGAGAGTCCTCACACGGCAGAGGATAAACAGCAATCCTTCCTTGCACGAGTAGAATTTTCACATCTGTTCCCATCTGTCTGTAGTTATTTCCATTTCAGTCCTTAATTTACCACCAGGCTGTTAAACATGTATTTTAGTCACTGGGAAATTCTTGGACTAAAACATTCTCCTGTAATAGGCTTGCACATAATGCTAAGGCACAGTTTCGGATGCTCAGGAAATGTAGATTCTAATAAATAGATTCTAAATAATGAAATAATAAGTGCTCTTTCTTCCTCTTTATTTCACACATTCATACGATAGGGAGGGAGAAATCTTTGCTTCTCTTGTTGGTCATACATTCATATATATATATATATTCACATATATGTTTCATTATCTTAATTTAATACTTCAGAAGAAACATAATTCCTTTATAAAAGGTTTGGAAAATGGTTCTGGCGTAGAGCTTCAATACATGAAACAAAGCAGAATGACAACCATGAGAGTCAGGGATTAGACAAAATTTTCTCTATCTCTAACATGCTCTGCCAAGCAAAGCATTTCAGCTATGAAATATCCTCAGAGGCAAACACATTATGGGAAAGTTTCAGAGAGAGAAGAAAAATAAATAGCAGCTGAAAAGCAACTAACAGTTTTCAGTTAAAATGACAATATTTAACAATGAAACTACATTGTTTAGAAAGTGAATTTAGCAATAGCTTCCCTGTTAAAAGTTCATATTGCTTAAAGCTGCCTCACCAGTAACACTCAAAATTTCTGCTTCAGTACTTCACTCTTTCCACCCATCCTGCATCACTGCAGAACAGCACAGAGCTGAAGCACAGCCTGCAAGAACAAACCCCCTCGCTGTCATTTCTCTATTAAGTCAGTTAAATATCTTCATAAGCATGCTCTGAAGCACATTTCTTTATTGGATTTCAATTGTTTCTTAAAAGAAAAATCTCAAAGGAATCAAAGAAAAATGTTTGCTTACTCTCATTTCAAAAGAAATGCGGATCCAGCCTAGTGCAGCTATCTTTTTCGATAGGTTTGGAACAAAGACGTTAATGAACAGTAGCTTTATTTTAATCTTTCTTCCTCCTCACTGAATTTCTCACACGCACCATATTTTTCTACACTTTTGCATTTTAAACACAGTGTAAGTACATGAGGGGATCAAAGAGTTTCAGATGAATCTGAAGAGTTATAGCAAGGGTAACGAGGGTCCTTAGTTTCTAATGACAGAAGCATATGCTCTCAACTTTCTAAACTGCATCCAACTGAGCCATTTATCAAGGCCTGAAACTTTTTCATTATTTAAAGCACTACGACAGCTTTCCACTTGATGCCTTGGAAGTACACAATAATAGAGACTCTATATAGTCATTAATTATAATATCAGCTGGTTGATGGAGTTACTGTACTTGCTGCTTGGTGATTTCATTTTTAATTGCAGCAGGTGGTGTGGAAATAAAGTGATGTACTGACACACACGGTCACCTCAGTAGTGTTTTCCTTTTTTATGTATGGATAAATGCAACTTGGTTTTTTTGAAAATTCCTTCTGTTTTATATCCCGCTGCATACAGTAGCTGCAAGGAAAAATGAGCACACAGAACACACTGAAAATGAGATGCTGATAGAAGACACATTGTCCCTATCTTTTTCCTTTCCAAATATTTAAGATACTGGGTTCCCCCCCCGCTCCGTAAAGATTCACAATTTCCAAACACAGCTGTCATAAATAACAGTCATAGCTTCATATTATGTGCAAGTTCTTTCTTCTAATTTTTGATCTTACAAAAGTATTTGGATAAGCAGTCACTTTTGAACTCCACAAACCTAAAAACAAAGATGCAGTTAAGTAGAATTAAACTTGAGCTCTATTAAATTCTATGACCATTCTACAAACAAGTGTGTGATATTCTAAATGGTGCATTCTACTTTTCCTTCTGTTTTGGAATTAGTCCTATATGCTCCATTGCTCTAGTAATTTACTAACCCATATATCCATAGATTTTTGCAATTTAAAGATTAAGACAGCAATAGTGTGAGCTGATTTATCCTTTTGTTGTCTTCAGACTGCAGTAGTATATGCTTTCGAATAGTCTTCACTGTTCCTATGATAGTCCACTCTTAAAAGTGTATTTTCCTCCTCTGTAATGTTTTCATTTCATTAATCTCTAATTTAACAGATTAGATAACTATTACAGGAGATTTTGCTGCTATAGGCTTTCCATGAGATTGATAGGTAATAAAAAGTGGTGTTTCCTAATGGCCACAGACATCCATCTTCTACATAAATCAGCAAACTCCCTTAAGAATCCCTTATATCCAAGTCATAGATCAATTGTACTCAAGCCTCATTACAACACACACACTCTGTTCTCTGAAATAAGGCTGTGCTGCCTTAGCTCAAAACTACATTAAATGTAATTAATACAACTGTGATGTAAATGGACACAGCATTAAAATGTATGTCCCCAGGGACAAAGGGTCGGGAAGGCAGCTCTATGCACTGTCATGCACGGCACACATGACTAGGGAAAATTTTAGCACACTTCCTAGCTTAGGATTTATAGTGGTTACTCCATAAAATTGTGAGGCTGCAGGAGCAGGGAGCCAGCTTTGCCAGCACACTCCTGCAGCTGGATACTGGCTCTTCTCTAAAGGAAGGTGCTGTCTTGTATATCCTCTCTTAACATGATGTTAACTCCCACCTTCCAAAAAAGCTATACAAACATCATTAGAACTCCAAAAACTTCAACAGAAAGGACATTTATCATAAATACTGAACATAGAGAAAAATCCGAGGTGATGAGAATTGCTAGTCTGTACATCAGGTGAAAGGTAGGTGGCTTCCAACAGTTTAGTGCTTTATTTGCCTAAATATTGCCTTCCAATGGGACTTGGAAGGGAATGCTGTAGAAAGAAGAAAACAGTAAAGAAAAAGGGACTGTGTTGTTAAATATATTTTATTTAGTGGACTGATTTCCAGAATGGACTTGTATGACTTCTGGAAAGCAAATAATAGAATTGGAGCTCATAATCAGAGGCATTCTATCCATAAAGCAACCTGGGAATCATTGCTATGAGGTATTTATTATCTGAAATACATAACATACATAAATTTATTCTTGAAACGGCCTAATTTTTCTGATCTCACCTTCTTAGGAAGATATCCTGCATCCTCCTTTTAATCCACTTTGTACATCACTACTACAGTGGCCTTTCTGTATGTTCAAGGCAGGAAAGCAGGTCTGGGTTGGTTAATAATATAACTGAGGCATGCAAATATGCAAACAAACCCTTGAGCCAAACTGCTCTCATGCACGTCAAGATTCACAGCACTGATGAGGGAACAGTATTTGGCACCTTTTGCTCACAAGCACAGAATTTCAAGGGATTGAGTTCCCCGTGTCCTGGGTGCCTGCTCTTTCCTACTGCAAGCTTCAAATCTACAAAGGGCAAAGCAACCACATTTCTCACACTGTAGGACCACCCCTTGTTATTCCTAACACAAAATAGAGGTAAAAATAACTACAATAATAAGCTTGGAATTTGTCCACGTTCATTCTTTCATCGTTTGGCTTCATTGTTCCTTTCTTTCTCCTTGTCATTTCTGCTTCTTTCTGGTTTTGTGGAATCTTAGCCCAGAGTACAAATAATGCAATGCAACCCAAACAGCACGCTCCATATGCATCATAAACATGAACATTTCAATAGACTTCACATTAACTACTCTGACTAACAGGTAGGATTAGACATTGCATCTATTTTGCCAGCTAGTTTGTTGCTTTCTTTGTGCTGGCTTACTCTTCTGTCATCTCCCATAAAAGAATTCAGACGTTTCTACAAAGGTACCAAGCAGTAACACTGTATTACATTCTCATGTGCTGTTGTGTGCTACACAGATGTAAGACCTATTAACAATGAGCTGAGACCCAACAGTGTCATATGATCCAAATGCAAACCTTCAAGGACATTTATTTCCTCCATTTCAGTGGGTAATTGAGCCTCTAAGCCACCCACCAAGATTACACTTGTAAAAAGACTTAACCATTTGTGCCTTAAAAACAGTTATACTGCAAAAATGTTTTCGCATCTATGAATATGAAAACTAGTAAGACACTCTGCAAAATGGAACTGTTGTATACTGAATCACCAAATGCAAAATGTGGTTGCCCCCACTAAAATGAAGTAAAAAACCCAAACCTTACAAACCAATCCATAAATGAGTAATATTAGCAACAGTCTAATTAACACAAAACATGGCTTTTAGAGTCACACAGCATTAAAGAAGACATCCTTTCCAGTGCCTCATTTTTGCACTGGACATGATTCCTAATAGGTGTATCATAGTTGAAAGAGTATAAAAACACCTACCCTACAATAGCTTTGTTGCTCTGTCCCCTGCCATGAATGGAAGCAAGAGGAAACAAGTGTAGTGTTGGTTTTCCTTTTGAAGACAATCTCCTTTAAAGCTGAAGGAAGGTTAGGCAGTTACAGAAATCATGCAACACACATTTCTCATTAAAAAAAAAAAGCCTCCGGAAGCTCAGCTATCACTTTGAAAGGAGTTGCTGAGTTTTTTAAATACATAAAAAAGGTCTTGCAAACAACTTCTGAAGACTAATTCAGAATCTTTTGATCCTCAGTAAGAGCCAAGCAGATTGCCTGATAAGTGTACATGCTGCCCTGGCAGAAATACACACAATGGGAAGGGTGTGTATCATAAAATTACCTTCACACTGACTGTCTGCCACCCCCAGAGTAACAAACAACTGCTGTCCGTTACAATCCCAAATCAGAAATTCTTAAAACTAAGATTATATTGCACCATAATTACAGAAAAGTGAGGAGCAAACCAAAAATGAGGATGTATCAATACTGGCAAGAAATTAACCAAAAGAAGACACTTGAATCATCTCTATTATAAAATGTTTCCACTGTCAGGAATCATTCTGCCTGCCACACATACAGCCTCTGAGAAAAGATGAAGTGCACTTCATGAAACCATGATCATCCCTTTTCCATTTAAAAGTCACATGAACTGACTCTCCCAGAACCATGAGGAAAACATGACCTGTTGGGATGGGGCAAGCCAAGGTAGTCCTGTTCCCCAAGTGCATTTTTTTAAACCTCAAAATACTGTGGAAAGAACACACTGCTCCCCAGAGAAATTACTCCACATGGCTTTCCTAATCTACCAGTTTACTTCCATAGATTTATGATCTATATTGTCATTATTAATATAGTCATTAACATAATCCAAATACATCAAGTCATCAGGGATTGGTGAGAAAAGCACAGACATTTGGAAACAGAATGAGAGCAGAAAAATCTCTAAATTAACATTCCCAGCAACCCAAAAAGCGTTGCTTTATTTCAGAATCAATACAACTTGAATATGCTTTTGGGTTTGGGGTTTTTTTCTTTTGTTTCCCAAAATAGCTCACATACACAAGGCAACATCCTGATTAACTGATTAACAAATATAGACAGAGAACTCACATTGCTGTGCTTCTCTGGGAAACTAAGAGTTTCATTTTAGCAATGTCTACGTTGAGCTTTTATCAGCACTAATTTCAATGAAAAAAATGGTCGTAAAATTCTGAACAGAGGGAAAACAGACCTTAATTAAGCAAAGTGTTATCTCTTTCTATTATAATGAAAGCAAAGTTACAGTTATATTTTTACCAAGATTTTTTCCCACTTAATGAAGACATTATCCGTGAGTTTTCAAAGTCACTTTACAAAAGAGCATTCAAGAGACATTAAAGTCAGCTTAAACTAAAAAGTCTTTTTGAAGTCAATAAACAATAAAAAGAACAATGAAAAGACAGCCTTTGATCTCTTCTTACTCTAAAGTCTTTAATTTCTGTTTTAATCTACTAGATGCATTAAGTCTTGTTTTCAAATATTTTTCATCTGCAAAGTACAGCGAGCCTGCCTTGATTTTTTTTTTATTCATATATATTATTACTGTATTTATGTACACTTCTCATTACCAAGGATGGGTGTCATCAGGAATGCTCTCCCACCAAAATAATCAGCAAAAAGTTTTAAAATTATTTTTCATTCTCTTCTCTTTTTAAAATTTCTTTAAAAAGGAAGGAAAAAATGCAAAAGGAAAAAGAAAATAGCATCTTCAGCTTTGAAATTTGTGAGATCAAAGGCTATAATGCACATAGATTTTTTTTTCAAAGGATAAATTATTAATAACGTGGGTGAACACACACTGGTCAATACATGGGCGAACACATACTTGTCAATAACATGGTCAAAGAACTGTAAGTTAAGAGCATCTCTCTGCAGCCAATTACAGTTTATCTGACTTGATTGTTTGCTAGAAATTCTAAGTTATTCACTGGATTTTTAATAGAGCCTTAAAACCCCTTTTTAGCCGAGCTGCAAAACCCGGGCAAGTTCTCGACCAGGTTCAGCAGCTCAGCATTTCCTCAGCAGTGCAGGCCATGGGTGGAAACAGGAAAATACAAAATTGCAATGAATGAAGGAAAGTGCAAAGGCAGAGCCAGCCACTAATTCCCATTGTGCCACTAATTTCTTCCAGGTCTCTAATACAACTCCAGCTAGAAGGGTAAAAACTCTCTCTCCATATATTTTCACCCTCGACACCTACACAACCCTCCTCAATTCCTTCTGTATTAGTAAGTGTATTCTTCTGGTATTTGCACACCTTCAGGAACACAGGATCATTTCTGGACTGAGACAGAAAGAAGAACCATATCCTCCCCTTCAGACCCAGGTTACTGCATCAAATTATCCATTCTGCCTTCCAAATATTTCCTTCACATTTCCTCACCTCCATTTGTTGCTGAAGTTGCCAGGTTTTGCTGATGACTTTTGTCAGAGAACAGCTTTAGAAGTATTTATTTCACAGAGACCACTGAATATCTAACAAATGTGAGATCTTAGTGGTTCATTTCTAGCGTGGGATATGACTGGGAACACCAAACCACTGGGCTCTGAATTTTGCCAATATAAGAATGTTATCATTTTTCACACAATAAATTTAATTTTGATTCAAAGAAAACTAAATTCTCTGGGACAGATCTTCTCTAAGAAAGAAAACAATCATGCAGAAATTTAAGCTGTCTTTTTCTTACATCAAGTTAAGCAAAAAGACTAAAATTTTCACTTTGCTTGTGGCAGATATACTTAATAAAAAGATTCAGACTGAAAGCACTTTACTACATTCAGACTAGCCTTTTATTGATTTGGATGTGCTATGAACCACATTATCTAATCTACAATAAGCCATTTACCAACTGCAATGATCTATGGGCTAAAAGGCTTAGATTTTTAGTTCCATTGTAGACTTTTTGATGAAATGGTAGATCAGCAGAGAATAATACTATAATAAGATTGTGAGGGACAGAAGTGTCAATATTAGGAAATTAGAAAGTTTGGCTTACTGTTTTAAATCCTCTTGCTGTTCATTTAAAAGCCCAATATCTCTTTTTCCAGACAAATTGTGTCTGTATATTTTACAGGGGTCCCAGATGACATCCCACAGGGTGTCAAGTTCACAGGGGTTCAAGGGCTCATGCAACTGAAAATATTTTTATTTTTCAAAAATAAAATCATCCATCTGAGCACATGACAACTATTTGGTGGTGCATGTGCTATAATTATACAAGGAGACAAGTTATTATAGGTCTCCTTCCTGTTGCTGTTTGCCAAGATTCAAGTTACATCTGCTGCACGGGAGATTTTAAAACAGATTTGAGGCATTTTGCACCAGAAACTTTTCTTTACTTATATGCACACAGCCCAGAACACAAGCCTGAGATCCCAACTGGGCTTGTGACTCACACATAAACCAAAGTGGATGAATTCTCCCACAATTTCATCTCTGCCTCCCCTCTAATTCTCAGCTTTGACCGCTTTTGTACCTGGGAATTCTCCAGCTGCCATACAGCAAGAAATGCCATAGAAATCTTGAGATTTATCTACTGTTCTGTGTTTAGATAGGAAAGAACCAGACATGTGAGATCTGCTTCATTATTTTCCAATATTGCTTTTTGATTGAAATAGGTAATGCTGGACTTCCCAACAATGTGTACCATAACTTCCTTCTCAAATAACCAACTCTTGCAAAGGTAACTTCTTTCTGAAAATGGTTGGTTTTGGCTAACTTGGACTCAGAGGTCTGTGAAAAGCACAAAAGAGCAATAAAGATTCCCAACACCATAGGTATGATCAGAATCACATCTCAGGTTAACAAAGACAACAAAATAAACAAGTCAGTGGCCTTCAGTAGACAGAAATAAAACCCACTATTTAGTGCTAATTAAGTGAAAGTCAAGGCATTTTTTATGATATTATTTCATCTATAGTTCCACGGCAAATTTTACTGCATCATTTCTGAGCAGGACCGACAGGTTACACGCCGAAGCAGATGTACTGAAGACATTAATGTCACTTTAAAGCAAGTCAAGTTTTGATGTTCTTACATTTTTGTCATGCTGCAACTATTAGGATGCGTTGCCTGATTTTTTTTTATTTTTTTTTTTGAAAATGAAAAAAAAATTAAAAAAAATAAAAAAAAAGGAAGTGCTACTACATCAGGCTCCCGTGTTAACTTTCCAACAACCGACGGCAACTCCAACCTAAGCCAGTTTGTATTAAGACGTTATTGCACCTTTCCGGTTCTAATCGCCAATTATGACTCTATTAGTCCTACTTGGCAGTTCATCTGCTCCTGCATCAGCTAAGGGGGACTTGGAGACGGACCTCTGATCTTCGTGTTTCCGCTCCAGTGAGTGCTCAGCACAGCGGCTGTCACGCCGAGACGTTGAGCAGGGAAGGCATTGCCTTTTCCGAGATAACTACACCTGACCTTACAACAATTTACTAAGGAAATACCTGCCTAATGGCAGCGTGAGTGCAGTTTCTTTTACACTCACCACGGCGCTGCAAATTAGAGACAACAGGATAAATCTATGACCAGCTCACCAGACACTTCATTAAATCACTGTTCCCTCGCCTTGTAGAGCACTAATAGAATCACAGCCCTCGTTAGCTACTGAATAAAAGATCAATCACATTCTTTGAGAGCTCTTGCTACCAGCTTCCAGAGGAAACAAGGAAAAAAAAAAAAAGACATATTTAGGATCATCAGTAAGATTCTGAATGGCCTCACTGCAAGTTGGTTAAATTACCTTTTCCACAACCGACTCTGGCTGTAATACTCTGAGGAACTTGTTAAGTCTGCTTTCAAAAGCTGCTATCTAATATATGACTACCAGGCCCTGGTCAAAAGTTCATAATGTGCATATGTAAAAAGGTACTAAATTGCCTGAGGGCTAAAACCAGAGGAGTTTAATTGCAGCAAAATGCTGAAAATGGTCTGTTGAGGGTCTTTCTATTGGGATACTGCTGGCACTGGCTGATTGAAGTACAGCACATAAAAGCCTTACAACAATATTTCCTTAAATGCAGCTGAAATTGCGAGCACTTGCTAGTGCATATATGGTGTGCCAAGAGGAGAAAAAAAAAGAAAAAAAGAGAACCTCCTCTAAAACAAACAAAGATTTAAGGATTGATATAATTTATAATTTCAAAGCGTGTGGATAAAAGGAAGAATTAAACAACAATCACTATCTGTCAGTATAAGTCATGTTATATGCTCCACATGTTATGGTGGGAAATGTAAGTAAAAGGTAAACATATTTAATTGGCACCCATTAAGATTCACTGCAGTGAAAACGGGAAAACAGCCTCCATCAATCCATTCATGACCACACTTGGAAATTTTAGAAACAGTAACCTATGAGACTGCAAATTCCCCCTGAAATCCAATGACTTCTCTGTAGTAATTTGAGAATCATTCCTCTAGTTATTGATACTATAAATTAAAATTAAAAAAAAGGAAAAAATAAAACATTTTTCTCTGAATCCATTCAAAATATACTTTTTCTTTTGAAAAAGAAAATAACAATATAAACTGCAATAATGAATGAATCCAACATTAAAGCCTTCTTGAGAAGTGAACATGACTGCTCTAAGATTGGGGTCTGGGAAGGTACAGAAAAGACACAAATGCAGGTAAATATGGGAAAAGTCATCAATGTCCAGCACCATCTGTATGATTTTGAAAGGCAAATATTCACCTGTGTACAGATGATCTGTTGCCACTACTTTCTAGATTAACAAGGCAAAAATGTTATCTACAGCCCATATTTTGTTCATCTACAGTACATGTTGTCTTTGGGCATGTCACGGCTGAGAAAATTATCGACAGCTTCACATAAAGGTTTTAGTTTAAATGCCTATAAAAGATTTTAAAATACCTCATCTCGTACTCTCAAAGACAACATAAAGTGGTCCAGGCAACTTTTTTTATTTGTGCTTGACTGAATATAATACAGTAGATAAAATAGCCTTTAGCCAGCCATCACTGTAAAGTGGGAAGTGAGCACACTATTGATAGCACTGACTTTGCCATTTTCAGTTGGTATCAGCTAACATTTACAGCAAAATCACAGTCTTGGGCAAAAAACACAGACAAGGTAACAGCAACGTGGTCAAAAGCATGAGAATCCGCAAAGACTTCAGATCAGTTCAAGAGACCTCCACTTTCAGTCTTAGAAAACCCACATACCAATATGCTGCAGTAGCTTTGCAGCTTGTCTCTGTGAGAAGACAGGTAATAACTAGTTCTGCCAAGAAACAAGGTAACTCATTTCTGTTTACTCATGACATCTTGACAAAACCAGAATAAATGTATTTCCCAGAAAACCTTTATTTTAGTGTCATTAAGTGTGCAGAAAATAATATTTTTACATTTATGCCATGAGATCACGAGCAGAACTGTCACGGGTGTCCTTGCTCCACAAGAGGAAACACAGAAGGACTTTTCAGTCCAACCCCCACCCCATTCCCACTCAAGGGCACAGATATTCGGGACTTTTCCTAAGGAAACTGCAACAAACTCCTTTCCTACAGAGGCAGGACACTGCTCTGCAGTGGAAAACGGGCTCATCAGCACTGGGGCAAGGAGCACCAGGACACCCAATATCCCTCTGCAGATCGTGTCTCTGCTCCATAATTAACACTGTTAGATCAGCCACGCTATTTGGGATGGGATGAACCACTCGACATGAGCAGACAATCAGATTCTAAATGACACTGTTACAAAGTCATTATCATAAAAAATTGCCAAGACGGTTGTTTTACTTGAAGTGCTAAATTAGTTTTCTTGTACTGGGAGTATTCATCATAATGTAAGTTTGACATTCCAGGACAACATTTTAATAGTAATGCTGTTCAGTGGAAAGAAATAGTCTTTCCAATTTTCTAGCAAAATGAAAAATCCCTAATTGTATTCCTTAATAGATTACAGTGACAGACAAGGTAACATGAAGAAAAATACCTATATGTGTTGAATTTAGGTGAAAAATTTAATCCTAGTATTTCCAAGTATTCTTATTCTCTAGTTTGTTAACTTGAAGTGTTCCTCAACATTTTTTGCATAGTAGTAGGTACAGCATTCAAACAGAAATCAGTACCAATGTGTCAGGTCATCATAAGGATTTTCAAACCTGTTCCTTTTACATAAAGTCTGGTGCTCATCACTTGAGTAAATGCTTTCCTAAGCAGTGAGGAGTCTCACCAGCCATTTGTACAAGCACACCCATCTATCAGGAACAAAAGAAACAAGCAGTGGTGTGAACAAACATTAAACATAAGCCCACGGTAAGTTTCAACTCTTTTATCTGTTTAACATTTTTCTGAATTAATGGCAATATCCATCCAAAATGAATTAAAGATGCACCATCCACAGGAGCAGTACATGTTTAAGAACTCCATTTTTGCAAATGTCAACCCTTAAGACAGCACTGCTGGAAGAGATGGAAATCCACAGCACAGCACAAATCAATCTTGCATGTTTGGGACAAGTAGATCTTGTTCTTCAAAACAAACTGTTTTCTCTATATCTCAAAAGTGACATTACTTTTATATAAGATGCATCATCCAACATTGCTGTCTTTATCTTCTTTCAATGTGATGCTTTTGCAATTAATAAAATTCCTCAACTACCTTCTATAGATTTTTTTTTGGCATGCACTGGATACTGTGCTATATCCATGGTGATGTTTAATAACTGCAAAAACATGCTGTCACTAAAATAATGGATGGAATTTGACTGCAATGTTTATATTTACTGACATCCTCCTTGCTAAAAAAGGATTGATGCCACTAGTCTAACAACTGCCTAGAAAGAATAGAACAAAGGGGTTGGAAAACCCAAATGACTCAAGTATTGTAAGTCTCAAAGGAAACTTTAAAAGCTGAGGAAATTCATAAATTCTCTGATTACAAATCCTCATACAGATTATTGCAAAACTAATAAGTACTGTATCATTTGTTGTACATTTTTACACTGAACTAAGCACAATGAATTCAGTATTAGGTTCACTTTCCCCCTAAAGAAAATGAGTGCAATCTGCTACTTTATCACCAGGAAATCATACAAACTCAGGTCATATAATATATATCAAAACATGGAACCATTTTAATATTTTAACCGGCAAAGGGATTCAAGGTGGGGGTTTTTTTCCAAACCCTTCTCTTTCATTCTTAAACATCATTCTTGAATCATATATACATTTAAAAGAAGTCTTCAAGACATTGCCTTTACAGTATTTAACATACAATCATACATTTGTGCTTTCTTCCTTTCTTGATAGGGGTGAGAAACCACAGACCTAAGGACTAAGACAGTAGGTTAAGAAAAGAAAGAGGAGAGGCAGAAAAGGCACATCAGCTCTCACTGGTATTGGCAACAAAACCAACATCAAATTAAGGACAACTATGTGGTTTCAATAATTTTTCTGGAACATATATTCCCTTTTCTTCTCTTTCTTTAGAAACACATACATTCTTACCTAGAAACAAGACACAGTAAAAACATCAGAACTAGAGTAGAATGATGTTCAGGATTTGACCAGTATCTAACTCAGTCCTTGCAGTAACTCTCAGAGAGTGATATACAATGGAAGCTACTGAACTCCAAAATGCTAGTGAACATCCAGTGGAAAAACTAAACACACTCCCTAAGACAGTCTCATCAACCACAGACCTATTTCCCTCCACGTGGGAATCTAGCCAATGCTCCAAGCTGGCCAAGGAAAATCCTGCAGTTTGAGTCTTGCCTTTAGAAAAAAAAGGAAATTACCACATTCATGTCCATAACACCAAAAAAAAAAAAAAAAAAACCAACAAAAAAACCAACAACCAAAACCTAAAACCAACAAACTCAACCCAGCAAGTTCCCTCACATTTTCCTCAGGAGAAAAAAAATATACCTATATATATACAGTAAACTTTGGAATAGAGAACTGACAAGAACTAGAAACACTATTAGTATCACAGTGGGATACCTCCCAAAAGCCTAGAAATATGAATTTTCTATACATACAAGTACATTTTCAATAGCTTTCCTGGAAGGAAGTTTTTAGGAATGTTAATTCAGTTATGTCCAGGGAATGGCAACATGATGATAAATGACATGTCACAGAGTAAGAAAACAAACAGATGAATCATTTTTTCAGGAAAACAGACTCTGATTGTGTTCACCTATCCAGGAATATGAACTATATTAAAAACTCAAGTATATTTTTCATTTCTATAGATAGATAGGTACATACACACATATATATGTAAAAATAGCGAGAATACTGAAAAAACATTATGCAGTACTCTGCATTTGATATACTTTATTATTTTTGGACCTTGCAAATATACTTTTTTAATGACTTTGCTCCAAAAGAAGGGACTTTCTAGCTCACATTACTTGGACACACTTACTGTTTACTCTTCCATCTTTTTTGTAAAGTCAGAAGAGATTTCCCTGAGAACTTCAAATAAATAAGATATCCAGCTGCACAAACACTATACATTCTGTTAGATTACTTTGGCTTCCTAAGGAATATTTGACTTTCTCTGGATGTAAATGATTAAAGAGAATCCATCATCTGAAACTGATTGGTGAACTGTTTAAAGTGGTATGGCACCTCTTCAAAGATGATAGAGAGAGAAATGAAAAGACCATGGTATGATAAAGCATCTCAGATATCCAGGGGGTTCTAGGGAAATAATGGAACTAAGCACTGCACCCTCCAATTAAGAAATAGCATTTAAATAATAGTTCCATAAAACAGGATCTATACTCCATTCTTCTTTTTAAAAACAATTTCATATTTCATCTATTCTACAGAGGGCCAATAAAAGCTTGGGGTTTCCTGAACATCTGTCCGTTTGTAAATAGAAACTTCAAAAGAAATGTGAGGAAAGATAAACCATGTTCTAGAATCCACAAAATTTATACTGCTCTGTGAGTTATGATCACAAAATTACACGGACTAACAACGTTCAATTATGTAATTTCATCATTTTTAACATTTACCGTTTCAAGTTTGGGCACAGGATTTTAAACTCTAGAGGTCAAACAAACAAAAACTAACCTTCACCCAAAAACATGGCCTTGCTGAACTTCAGATGTGTGGATCATCAGTTCTATTTCATAAAGAGCTAACTAGAAGGCTTAATATCAGCAGGTATGGATGTAAAAGACAAGGAAGAAGAACTATGAGGAAATAAAAGATGCATTGCTGCCTAATTGCCTCATCAAGTGACAGGGATAAGAAGGTCTCAACTCATTTAAGGAATAAACAGCAGATTTAATTGCTTTTAAAAAATCATAGCCAAAAATGACTCAGTCTTGTGCCTCTAAACTCAGTAGGAAACTTGATTTAAGAGAAGAAAATTAAGCAATCAGACTAATGAAACACAACTACTTCTTAGAGCCTTTTGTTCATAACCCACCCACTCCTCCATCATTAAGGTCGCCTCACAGCTTCAAAAAATTTTGTAGATTTGGCATCTGACCCCACATGGGATTTGTTTTTCGCATTTCATATCACTCATAGCACCTTAATTTCAATAGATGAAATACCTGGTTCAGTTGGAGCATCTTGTACAATTTGTGTCTCATAGAATCAAAGAATGATTTGGGTTGGGAGGGACTTTAAAGACCACCTAGTTCCACACCCTGCTATGGGCAGGGACACCTTCCACTAGCCCAGGTTGCTCCAAGCCCTGTCCATCCTGGCCTTGGACACTTCCAGGGATGAGGCAGCCACAGCTTCTCCGGGCAACCTGTGCCAGGGCCTCCCCACCCTCACAGGGAAGAATTTCTTCCCAATATCTAATCTAACCCCAACTTCTGTCAGTTTGAAACCATTCCCCCTCATCCTGTCACTCCATGCCCTTGTCCAAAGTCTCCCTCCAGATCTCTTGGAGCCCCTTTAGGTAGTGGAAGGTGCTCTAAGGCCTCTCTGAAAGCTCTTCTCCTCCAGGCTGAACAAGCATCTCAGCCTGTATGAGAGGGATGCTCCAGCCTCCTGCCATACAGGATAGTAGCTGTGTTTGTCCAAAAATTTAAAAATCATTAATTAATTTTTAGGGACTACTTCTTTTTATAAAAAGTGATTAAAAACTCATTGCTAGCTAAAAACTCACATTTTATCACTGGGAATATTGGAGACCATCATTCTAGAATGCAACAGATCATTGGATCATTATACATGAACTACGGTGCATTGACTTTGCTTTGATTACAGTTACCTCATTCATAAAAGTGTTCTCACTATTACTCTCTAGTTATTAAAGGAAATGAATAATCCTATGATTTATGTGCTAGTTGGGAAATAAGGAGGTCTGGATCCTACTGTGTTATTTACAACAAACTGTGGAAGTGACCTTGCTCAGGCTCACAAATGAGAAACTCTGGGGTCACAGGCAGGGTTGAGTCACCTCATCTGCAGTGACTGTCACTGGACGGATCTGGGGGGCTGCAAGGGGCACCCCCAGGGCTCTGATGTGGAGTGAGGGGGACACAGAGGGCTCAGGGGTGCAGTGGAGGGCACACAGAGGGCTCTGCAACAAAAGGCAAGGGAGCACTTTGGGCACACTCACGTTTGGTCTTCGGCAGTGCACAGTGATTTCAGCCAACAGTTTTCACTGCTCACTCGGCCACAGACTCATCAAAAGTTAAACCCTTATTAGGCAAAAAGCACAAAATTATTCTGTGAAAGCCCTTTTGTTTAGTGGAACTCCTCAAAATTGTTCCTATAAAAATATCTAGCATAACCTGAAGACAGATTAAGAGTGGGCAAAGGAAAACCAGTAGCAAAGGCAGAATTACTACCTCAGTTTGTAGACACTTTAAGATCTAGGCCAGCACATATCATAAAAGTGGTTTAGACCATCACTCCACTTTCCTAAGTTAGCAGACATATGTTTGCATTAGCACCAAATAAATGCATGACTATACAGAGGCAATCTGTTTCAGTTTTTTAAAAAAATCATCAAGACTTAATTTCAAACTAGATTATTCTCAGCAGAAGCTACTGTCGAGAGCTAAAGCCAGAAAAAGAATATGAATATGCACCTTTACCTTTTGGTTTCTACAACTCAAGTATGTAATACATTCAGAGAAGTTCCTCACAGTGTATTTTCCCTTACACTCCCTTTGCTAATCTATTATTTTTAAGAAAGCTCTGTGATAAATGCTTTTGCTGTTTTCTTAGCAACGCTTGTCAAAAAAATATTAGATTTAGGTGAACTACACAGGAAAATTTTTTATGTGTGGCCACAAAACCAGAAGTGTCACAAACTGTCCATAACCAGAGTTTTAACATTATATCTACGCAGCCCAGTACCACACACCCACTTTTGAGAGAGAACAACTTATTTCTAATCAGTCAGGAGAAGGAAGGGAGGCCAAGAGATTGTACATATAAATCCAAAACATTATCTAGTGCTGTTATTAGCTATTTTCTTCCCTGACAACAGAGAATAAAGCCATGAAAATAATTTGTCACAGAGCACTGTGAAGATACAGATTCCCAGAAGGAGAGCCCTTTCTTTTTTCCACAAAATTCCACATTTTTTTTGAACACTTGAAATCAAAAAAGAGAATACCTGTACAGCAATATGCAAGATAACTGTCAATGCAAAAAATCAAAAAAAGTCACAGGACACCAGAATTTCAAGTATTTTGGATGTACTGAATTTCACTGCCTAAGCGCTTACAAAAAAAAAAAAAAAAAAAAGAAAAAAAAAACAACACAAAGGTAAAGGCATCAAAAAAGAGACTAAATATCCTGCTCAACTGTTTCTATCTGAGTGCAACATCTTTCTGGTCACCCAAACACCTCAACACTCGTAATACAACAGAAATTTCCTTCCTTATGGTTTCTCAAATCCATTCTGAGCAGATCAGTGCTGCACAGCACCTCAGAGACACCACAGCACTTCAGGTGCATTTGAGCTCCACAGGTGAGGGTGAGCAAAAGAGAAGGGGGAAAAAAATAAGAAAAAAAAAAAAAACGTGAAATCTCCTTTGGATAACTGCAAAAGGGAAAAAAAGCATGGTGAAGGAAAGTCTGGGGTTTTCAGACAAGAAAGAAATTATGGATGCATCATGAAGTGCAAAACTAAAAAGGATTTATTTTTAAAACATTTTCTTAAGAAATGCTTATTTGGTTTTTAAAGCAGCTTACACCCACAAATTCAATCCCTCCATCATGATTCAACAAGAAGGTTTATTTCTAGACAGCGTAACAATCTTGACTCAAGAAATTAAATTAACTGAATGCAAGACTGACATTCTGCAAGTTTCAGAAAGATATATTTGGTTCTATGCTGTTAACTACCTATGAGGCCAATTTTTTCAGATTTCAGGCATCAGAAACCTGACCAGATAAGGCATCAGACAGGCCAGACATGAAGTTAAACAGAACAGTCACATTTGTGAGCAATTCAGACCTCTATGCAGACATTCCACAAGGTGTACGGTTTTTTAATCAAAAGATGGTTTTTCAGGCTGGAAAAAAATGGGGAAATCTCCTTTTTAATTTCAAATTTTAATTTAATTTAATTGCATGTCAGATAAAACACTATGGACCAAACGTTTCCCTGCCTCGCGGCCCATAGACTTGACGAGGCACTCCGAAATTCTGCAAGGATCTGGGGGGAGAGGAAGAAATTCCTTACTTTGTCCACAAAGCTATGGGGCATAACAGAGCTGCTCCACAAACAGCTATGGGGGTGTTTGGACATAGCAAATTCCATGGCCACTGCTCCCCCTGAGCACCATCCTGCACACTGAGACCCTGAGCTGTTCTGTTTGGCACCTGGACACGTTTTCATAAAGACTTTCCATTCCTGTGGTGTGTAGGTTACAGGGGACGAATTTAATTTGCCCTTATATTTCATGCTACATTTATTTTAGCAGGAAGTTAAGTATGTATCAGTTAAATGTAAGTTTGATAATAAACCAGCCTATATTACATTTTATTAGCAGGTAGGACACGTAAAATGATCAACAACTACTTTGGAGGCATCTTTTTGCCATCCTATTGCAACAAATCAAAATATTGTTCCACATAAGCCTTCTTTCCTTTTACCCAATTCAGTCCATTCTAAATAAGAGTTTTCTGTGAGGAAGCATATGCAATCAGAGTTCAATAATATAACTGTCCTTCCATAGTACTAGAGGTACAGTCCACAAACCTGTGTGTTAAAAAAGAGAGATGCAACTTAGCATCCCCTCAGCATTTACACTTCAGGCATTAATCCATAAACCAGGAGAATTTCACATGTGATTTAGGCTCTCTACAACTGCTGATATCCAGTAGGTAGTCAGCCCCCTTTCACTCTCCCATCCTCTTTCTCTTCCTGCCCAGGACTCAATTTGAGAAAAGAAATTCGACATTTTTGATCCAACCTAAACTGTGAGGTTCTTTTCAAAAAGAACTGCCTGTTGCTTTTCAAGAAAACCCAGTGCATTTTCAGGAATGTCTCGAGGAAGGAAATACACACCAAATCCTATAATGAAACATGCACATAACCCACCCTGCCCATGACTGCTCTTGGAGCTGAACATGCACAACTGTGGGCAGAATTTGGCCTGAACTGTGAATTCAGTAATGGAAGCCAACATCAACTCAACACAGCCCACACAGATCTTTGGACAGCAAAAAAATGTTTGCTTAGGGAGGGAATACTATCCTCAGCTCTAAGGGTAATTCCAGCTTCTTCAGCAAAGAGCAGGGGAGAAAGTGAAGAGCAGACGAGGCTGCAGGGGGACTCTCCAGGGCTCCTGTCAAAAGCAAACAGATGTGACCAATAGGTAGAAGCAAGTCACTCCTGTAGATGGAGATTGATTTCTTTCCAGAACAGCATATCCGAGCTGATGTTAGGCATGAGTGAAATCATCACATGAAATTTAAATTTACACATTCCAACCTATGGCAAAAGTAAACCCAGTGAAACCATTGTAGGCACTGGGGTTTCCTCCTGCCCGTATGTGCCCTGCAATCCAGGCCAACTGCCTCAAGCACCCCTAGAATAATATCACAGTAACAAGAACTCATGGTTTATAGAAAACTTAGACATGCAGAAGACTTTGGGACCCTGAGAAGTATTCCTTATAATTCTCAATAGCAATACTTCAAATAAAAAAATCCAGTTCTGGAAAGCTACTGTCTTTGGGGGAGGAGGGAGAAATCAAAGAGCAGTTCAAGCATCAGTCTTTTACACAGTGAAAAGTGAAGGGCAGAATGGTCCTACCACAGCTAACTGGCTTTAAAGGTGACAAGTTGAGCTGTTCTAGTTGTAATTTATATCTCAGCAACAGAACCAATGTTTTATTCCCAACCATTAAAAGGGGGTAACACATCTGCTAAAACTCCAGCACAATGGCTGGCTTTGCACTGCAACAGGAAATGTAACCCAATAGTCTCAGAACTTCCCCAAACCCCAGCCATTTCTTAATGTAAAAGGATTTGAAAATTCAGTTCACTGAAACATCTGTTAAGCTCTTGCTACCCTAACACATGATATTCTTTCTGCTCTGTTACCTGCCAACAAAAATATTTGGGTCTATGTAAGACTATCACAAGCGTGTGATAATGGCATTCCACTTCTAAATTTATATGCCTTTGTACACTCACAAAGTCACCTGGGAGTGACACTAGATAGTGCACTCAGTGTAAGCTCAAAACTTACAATAAATGTATTTAATTTTAATCTTGTATGTAAATAGTCACAAATCAGATGGGGTTTGAATGACTGGCATTAATTTAAAACAAAAAAAGAAAACCAACTTAGTCAAACTTTTCTTGGGCCAGTTTTTAAGAAGAGAGACAAAAGGAGAGAGGGAAAGAGAGAGAAAGAGGAGAAGAGAGTAAAAGAGCATAAAAGAGAGGTAGAAAAAGAAACCCAACAAAACCCTAGTGCCTTGGATCAAACCAGCAAAGCATATGTGTGGCCTACACAGTTACTTTCAGAGTTTCTCTTCCAATTTGTTATTTACAGTAGTCTCTTGTTTCAAATTATATTTAATTATACTATAAGTGTCTCCAACTCACTGAGTAACTATATAGTGGTAAGTAAGAGAGAAGCCCTTTGAACATTAGTAGAGCTAGAGTTACTACAATAATAAAATGGTAATTTACTTGCAACTATTTCTTCCTACAAAAAAAAAAATACTTGTTCTCCATTTTTGCATAGAAATCCTTGTGGATTTTAGATCTTGAAAAGAGGTGGGTGGGAAAAAATAAAAAGAGTTTCCAGTGCTCTGCTTAACAAAACTGCTTCCCAGACACCTACAACTACCAGTGATTTAAATACTGTGTTATGTTTGAAAAGCTGACCAGACAGCTGTGTGATTCAATGGAAGACTTCACTATAAGTAGCACAAACATAGAACAATTTTTATGCTCGTAAAACAGGTTTGGAAAATGAGAAGTTGCATTTCTTCTTGCAGTAAGGTATGACCATTTACAGAAGCAATTAAAATTATGCCACTAAAAGCCCACAATTAAAAGACAGATAAACCTTACCTATGTTTGTTCTTTTAGAAGAAATCCACAAACCTCTTCTTTATGGAGTCAAGCTATTTTAAGGTTCTGCTTAAAGTTTCCTAATTATTGAAACTACCAAAGTAGCAGCAAATAACAACCAACAGGTAAATAAGAGTGTTAAAATCAGTATCAGGATACTGACTTTCAGTGCTTCTGTGAATCAG
The DNA here is from genome assembly GCF_009829145.1 of Chiroxiphia lanceolata. Classification (NCBI taxonomy): domain Eukaryota; kingdom Metazoa; phylum Chordata; class Aves; order Passeriformes; family Pipridae; genus Chiroxiphia; species Chiroxiphia lanceolata. Next base: position 3,358,193 of record NC_045649.1, on the reverse strand, counting down.
CCAAAATGGAACAGTTACCAGCCCTTTTTTCTCAGCTAAATTCTATCCTGCTGAATACCCCAAGTGCCACACACCTCAGGCTGCATCACGTCTCCCCAAAAAAGTGACTTGTGGGAGGCAACAGTGTGCATTTCTAAAGAAAATACTGTGTCTTCATCAACCAAACTGAGCTGTTCAACACTCAAGAAGTGAATAATGAAAAAAAAAAATGTATTTCAGATACACAAGGTATATTTCTTCATTGTTGGAAACAAAGCAAAATAATTATTAAACTGTTACAATTTCTAGTAAGTAAACTTTAAACAGATGATTTCGTAAGTGCCACAGAAAATGATGACAACTAAGTCAAAGGTGTAAAGACTAATTTCTCAGTAGCAACTTGCAGACAGACAGTAGGGAATCAAAACTAGTAGGGAATCAAATGTATGTTCTGATTTTGTCCTGCTTCAAAGCTTCCAAAAGAGAGGAAACTGAGTCTTACTCTGAGCTATCCACCACTTTCAGAATATACGTAAGTCCACATTTGTGAAATACAAACTGAAAATGTAAATATTGTTTATTAACAGCTTTTACAACAGTAATACAAGAAGGCTCCAGCTAGAATCAGGTATGTGCAGCTGGAGTCAGTGTGTGCATATATGCACACGTATGCATGCATCTATACAGACCCCAGGATAGTCCAGGACACAGCAAACAGCTTCACACTGGCTCCAGAAAGGATTAGTCTCTCCACCTACCAAAATGCTGCAGCTGCCTCAGAGATCAAAAGAGGTACAGGCACACCCAGGTGTCACCTTGCCTGAGCTGACAGACCTTACCTCTCTCCACACAACCTTGTCACTGATCTCTCCATTCCAGCCAGTTATGGGCCCAGCTCAGTTGAAACTACTTTAAATGCTGCTGCATCATTGCTGCATTCATTGTGCAATGCAGACATCCTTGGAAAACACAGGAACGGACAGTTCACCACCTTGGGACTGCAGCTGTAAGCTTTGAGATCCCTCCCAATATTCTGACCTAAACACTCATCTAAACTCCAGGGTGAGCTCCCACAGAAACACTGAAAGGAAGCCCACAAAAAGGTCCTCAGCAAAGTCTGTTCCAGGTTGGTGACAGCACAATCCCCAAAGAAAGAAGCAGTAGCAAGTCATTTGCTCCCTACAAGCCTTAAAATAGAAACTCTTGCACTGATGATGCTGAGAATTTCAGCTCTGCTTGTTTGCATGCCCAGGAAGGGGCACTTTTCTAGTTTCATTGGCAATTGAAACATTGGTAAAGTTCAGGAGAACATAACAATTCATATCAGAATATGAATTGTAAAACTGATGCTTAACCTCAGGCCATACCCTACATCATGACATTCAAATAACCTCAGTGAAATACAAACATGAAGGACTTAACAGAAGTGATTTGACTTGGACTACAGTGCACTGTTATTCAGTGCTGCTATTTTTTGTAGTGTGCTTTGTATTCTCTTTTATGTACTATTAATACGTAGATACTATTAAAAAAAAAAAATCTATCAATTGTTCTAAAGAATTCAAAATTAATGCCGGTCTTTCATTTTGTTCCTCAGAGGATAAGATTCTCTGAGCAACAAACACTGAAGGTTCTCTTTGCAAAAATATGTCAGAGCAAATAAAACTAACAATTCATAAATGTCCACAGACTAGATCCTTTTCACGGGACGTTGATAACATTCACTCACACATTCTCAGGAGAACTTCAAGAATTTGTTTTGCAAACTATCCCTAGCACAGCAGAGGCATGATTTTATAGGTCCTGGTCAAAAAAACATGCTGTTGAAAGATATTATTACTTGTCCCAAGGTGCCAGAACGCTCACTTATCAATCTTGTGGACATAAATAAGTTTTGCATATGTACAGGCTGCAGACTGCAGGCAGAGGTCAGAGGTGTTAGAGGCGACAATGCACCCATGGTCAGTGCAACACACTGCACTGTTTGTATTTTTGCTCCCTGAGACTTACTGAAGATCCAGTATTGTTCTTTTATGGACATGTAATCAGAGTTTTAAAAACTAAAACTCAGATTTTAAACAGAGTGTTGTCCACATACTAAATCCCAGTATAAATTAAGATTAATTTCATTATCTCAATGATAGTGAAATGCACAAGTAAATTCCTTTGTGCAGCTCTACATACAGGTTCCACCACTGATTTGCTCAGTTACTATAGGTTATGTGGTAGATTAAGTTGCTTAAGGATGGATCCCTCTGCCTGAATTCCTCTCTGATCTTTTTCAAATAAAATCAATTATTTTGATCTGCACCATTATCTAAGAGAGACAATATGCAACACCACAACCACCCTTGTCGGCTGTGAAGTCTTCTGTGAAAGGGGTCTGGTGTTTGGGCTTGAACAAACTGCCATGGCTAGATGAGTTCTGCAGGGTCTGGATCTTTTCATTTCCCTCATTCCTAACTGGAAACATTCAACAGAGACTCTCTCTCCATGCTACCCTTTAGGGAATACCATTCTTTGCCAATGAAAAAGGAGTGAGAAACAGCCTATAAGGTTAAAAGAAGTTGCTTCTCGGTGAAGTAAAAGTCATCCTCTGCCTAGAAAATACTTCAGACTCCTTACAAATAACCTGGCTCAGAGCTTCAAGGAACAAGAGTAACCTCTCCAACTGCTCAGGATGTTGCAAATTCTTATATAATGAAGACTCATAACACTGGCTATGGAAGAACTGTGTAGCCTTTCATTATGTCATGGTCCCAGTCCAAAATCCAATGGAGACAAATGGAAAACACCCATTGTCTTCAGCACTTTGTAAGAATCAAGAAGATTGTTGGGTTGTTGCTTTTTTTTTAAATATGAATGAAGGTGCTTTTACCACTGAAAGCACTTTCCCTCAGCCATTAATAATGTCTGTAGTATCTCTTCTAACTAGGGCATCTGTTTACATAAAAAATGCAGTCAACATATTCCACTTAAAAGCCAAAGCAATTTTTTTGATGTTTTAGGTATAGTGAGCACGGAAATAACTCTGAACTGCACCTAAGACATACAACGTCCTTATTCAGAGTGAAAATCATATTTTCAAACAAGGGGGTCGTGCACTCCATCTTAGAAGGTTCCTTAACTAAAGATTGACAAAGCAAAACTAAAATGGTTGAAGAATCCTCTTCTAGAGCACTATCCTGGCAACAGTGCTCGTCATTAAAATCGGGGTCACGGTTACAAAAGGCAATAGGTCAAAGCAGATACATACATCTGGATTTTATAACTTCTCTCCCCTGATTTGAAAAAGAAAAAGAAAAAAAAAGGAAGATTTGTAAAGTACTTTAAGGCATTCACTTACCATGGATTTGGTGAAGGGTCGAGCCAAGGTAAACAGCAGGGTGTACACCCACCAGTTGCGATGAATGGAGGAGTAAATCATATTTCCAGGATGGAGGGAATTCGACGTCACCCCGTGGGGAGAAAGGCGTCGGTTCAGCTCGTTGGAGAAGAGGATATTGCAAAGCTTGGAGCGATTGTAGGCCAACATAGCCCAATACTCCTTCTTAGATGGAGAAAGCAGGCTGAAATCAAGCTTTCCGGAGGAGTCTTTAATTTCTGTAAATCTAAAAAACAGTAAATATGCCTCAGATACCCCCAGAGTTAATTCCACTCTCATTAAGAACAACATAAAATGTAGGCACCAGAGTAGAACTTGGCCAGAACCAACATAAAACAACAGCTTATTTAGTAGCTGAAAGCATCTACTAGAAATTGCCTGAGACCCAAGGAGTAGTTCCATATAATACAGCAGAAAAATTATTGGATAATTAGCAAAAGCAAACGATTAATAAAAACAAGTCAAAAAACACTTTAATGGTTTAAAGGGATCGTACTTAAAGAGGACAACTTACAAATCACTTTATTTCAAATGAAAAAAAAATTAAAAAATTTTGCCATGAATCCATAAAAGCACAATCACAAAGGATATAATGTAGGATAAAATAACTGCAGTAGAAGCAGAGAAACCCAGCATCCTTTCATTTCCCCTTCTTCCCATCCCCTGATCATTTCATCCAGTGCTCACATACTGCACACTTGTATTTAAGTGTTCAAGTAACTATGGATGAGTCTCACTGCCTCTTAGACTTTTTTTTTTTAGATTAAAAATTGATGAATATAAAGGGGTTATAACCTTGGTAACTTGCCATCAATAGTCTTATATGTTTAAAAGATAAATGTAAACAAAGCCAAAATGAGTTCTGGCAGAGTATAATGTTTTTAAGTATACCCACGGCATGGTTGAACACAAATCAAAGTAACTAGTTGATGTTTTTTAATTGGGTCTGACAGAGTCATTAAACACCAGCTGTTTGTTTCTTTCCTCCTTTTTTTTTTTTTTAATAACAAAGTAGTGTATGTTCTAAAGACATTTAGATGAAGAAAAGAAAGCTTCCACACAGCATTTCCCCCCCTAACTCTTCCAATTTGATTTATCAATTTACTGGTATATCTTAATATTAGGAAATAATACTACATTCAGTTACAGATCTATGTTTCATTCAGAAGAGCTACTAAAAATAAAAAGGATTTAGCAAGCTCTTTTTAATACTCAGAGTTTTCAGAATCAGCTGGGGAGAAGAGGGATAAACATAATTATAGTACACACTAGCAAAATGTTTTAAAATATCTTCACTAATTTTGCATCTCATGCCCAGAAATGAAGAGATCAGCTGGAATTTCTACATTCATTCTGTGAGCAGAATTATAATACACTCAGAGAAAAGCAATACAGTATTTGAACTCAAACAGTGTTTGAACTCAAGAGGAATCCAGGATGTTCTTGCAGAATTAGCCCTTCAATTTCAACAACAAAATTTCTCTTTCATGATTTTCAGTGAGATAAAATACATTTCTGAAATTAACAGGACTATTCTGGGAGGAATTTCCTATATTCATCCCTCAAGTAATCATTTATGACACCAAAAATAATCTATAAATAAAACACTTTGGGTGTACTGTATAATGGAAGCACAGTGGCATATTTTGAGTCCAGTCCTGCAAATGCTCATGTGAGTCAATCTTACTTATGTTGCCAATCTCATTGAATTCAGAAGGATAAGTGCTGTACAATCAAATTAACAACACAGAAATAAAGACAGAAGGAAAGTCAACCTACTTATTATTCTGATTTTAATACGATGCGCTTAAAGTACCCAAAAGCTTAATTTAACCAAAATTCATTTGTGCTGAATCCAGAGAACTAACTAGAAATGAACAAAGAACCAGAGAGGCAAATAAATATTTTGCCTTGGAGCAGTCTGGTATAGTATTTTCTGCAAACAGGGGACTTTATATTTCCCCTAACAGGGGGTCTTGACTCCAGCAAAAAGATCCAGTCAAGGTTTATGGAAGTAATTAGATACCAACACTTTTGTTTTACAACATAGTTTAAGGCTCAGAGTTCTCAAGTAGGTCAGAAAGTACAACTACCCAATAATACCTAACTAACTCCTCACATCAACTTCTTGTCATTAAACAGATTGGGAGGAAAAAGCATAGTTACTCAAAATGATCAGTTTAAGTGATAAGGTACAGAGTAATACATTAATTGGACCCCTAGAAAAAAGGGAAATGTACTAGTTGTGGTTATTATTTTACTCAAAGATAGACTGTCACTTATTTTTTGATGGGCTTCTATAAACCTTGGCTGATCTCACTGACTTAGCAACAAGCACTTGAAAAATGTTTTCGAAAACACAGATAAACACGTCCAGAGATGTGAGCTCTGGTTACACACAGCACTTAACGCAGTGAAAAACAAAGATGTCATTTAAAATACTATCAGAGATACAAACTTACAAAGGGGAACAAGCAGCTGACAATTCAACATAATCTCCCATTAAATAACAGCTCATTTATACGTATCCCATTGTGCCCTCCACATCTGGCAAGTGATTGGAGTTGGCAGATTTATTTCCAGAGCTATCTCGCCTGCCCTGCAGTAGCTGCCCTCACTCCTAACAGGACTCTGCTACTTGCTTTCACAAACCTGGTGTGATTTGCAAAGATAAGGGTGTCCAGATTTTGTTACCACCTAATTACTAGACATTTCATGTCTTTTAACACTAGGGAGGATTATTACTGGCATTTTCTATTGCTTCCTTTCATTTCAGCCATCATAAATTTAAAATGGTAAAAGTAAATCTATCTGCAGTGTGTCATTTATACCATAAGCCCCTGTGTTTGGAAGTGATAAAGGTTTCAGCCCGACCCTTGGCTGGTCTCTCTCTACCAGGTCCCCGGGGTTACATTTTATGGAAACATGATTAAAAAAAAAAGCTTCATTCTGGGTCACTAAAACATTTCAGAAATACGAAGGCAGAAAATAAAAAATAAAATTAAAAAAAACTACCACACTTTCTTCCTTTTGGTTTGCTAGAGCTGTTACACATGACCAAAAGTAAAAGAGAAATCATCAGTAATGTTTAAAGCTGGACATTATAGGTCTAATCCTGCAGTCCCTGAACTAAATCAGAAAGCAGTAAGTGGTTTGTGCCCAGCAGAATTTAGAATTGGGGCATGCATTTTGCACAAGAAACTTTATTTAAATCAAATCCATCTTTTCACTTATTAACACAAAAACCACAAGCATGTCTGAAATAAGGCAAACCTCATCAGCATCTCTTTTTCCAACTGTACTTTTCCTGGCAGTAGAAAAGACGAGCAACTAACATTTTAATTAAAAAATTCACCAAAAGAGGCATGGCCAGATTTGTAATATGTATTAACTACACTACTTCCCATTTTACAATTATACAGCTAATGTCTGCATTGAATTCCCTAATTTCTCATTATAAAACAACTGGATTTCATCTAGCAGTTTTTAATTGCATTGTTTCTCCTGCTAAAATAACTGCACATTCTTCTTGCTAAGATGTTGAAGTTGTTGAATGACAAATCAATATAGGTCATGCCATTCAGATTTAATCAATTATTATTCCATCTCCTCGCAAAATCAATGAGTGGCCTGAAATGCGGCAAAAATCTGCATTCACACAAAGAATGATCAAAAAAATATCTACATACTGTTATAAAACTAGAACATGCTTTATCCAGCAACAGAGCCAAATCCAGAAACATCCACAGGCATTAGTAATGCTTCTATTTTTAAAAAGATTATTCAAAGGCAAATGCTATAGAGCAAGGTCCTTCGTTTTCAGAAACTTTTGTGGTTTTGCCATAACTGTTTCATTCTCTAAGGACTGAAGTGAAATGAAAGGTAACGTTCACCAACCTGTGGGACTCGGAGGACACCACCACGACCCTGGCAGGAGATGACTGGCGTAAAACCTCTTCCAGAAGTTGGACAAGATAGAAATGTCCCAGGTGGTTCACCTGGAAGGTGGACTCCAGGCCGTCCTCCGTCAGGCACCAAGGAACACCAAACACGGCAGCATTGCAGATCAGGATGTGGAGGGGCCTGAGTCAAATTGAAACAGGAGAAGGAAAGCTCAGTGAAACACATGCTGTTATACCCCTGTGTGAACGAGGCCCAGGTGTGCCCTGGGTGCAGGTGTAAAGGATTTGCCTGGCTGGTTTCTGGGGGAAGGAACCACCCAGCACAGCTGCTTCCACTTGGTTCCATTTGCCCCACTCCAAGCCCAGCCAAGCCCCTCAGGGACACAGGTCACTCTTAGGGAAAGGGTACAGAATAAAAGGGAAAATGCCACACAGCACCACTGTTCTACAAATTACTAATCAGGAAACTGTCCCCTTGCAGAGCAATTAGAAAAGAAACTTTTCCAAGGAGAGAAGCAACTCCTCTCTTTTTTATGGGGTACACATCTATTCATGACACCTGCACAGTTGGTAGGGGACAAGTGATTAAGAAATAAAGACACAAGGCACATCTCTACACATTTTATACTTCTGCAGCTAGTGAAGTGTGCTGCTAAAAAATGCAAGTTGGAAAATGAAAACATTCTGCAGAAGCTGTCATCTTTGGTGGGAAATCTGCACACCATACACATGAGATCCTTGAGACAGAATCCTTCCTCACTGAACTCAGTTAACCCAGTTTAAATAGAAATGCCACGATAAAGGAACTTGAAAGGGTAAAATTCTACCAAACTAAGCTAGAAAAGAACCTAGGCTGGCACATACCTCTCTCAGTGAAAAAAACAGGTCCAGAAAACTTCAAACTCCTTGATGTCTCCAGTGTACTCTCAGGATACTACAAACCTTGCAGCCTTCCCAACCTTCACAGCCAGATCAAGGACAAATGCACTTTCTGTTCTTTCTTGTCTTTGTCCAAATCCTTATGAAACACAGCAAAGACTCTGGTTCTCAGACCTCAGATGGATCTGCATTTGCTAGATTGCATCATCTCTTAAGGAAACCTTGGCACTGACAGTGTGTTCTTGTCCTTGAGTCAGACCCTGACGCAGCAGACCTCAGCAAGCTCTACCTGAGCTGAGAACCTCAGGCTTGAGAGCCTGCATCTGGTATTCCTGGCCTTGACATATTGAAATAGGAAAAGTCACATAAAATAATGATGGCCATAGAAATCCCTTTCATTCCTGCACTAATACCTGCCGTGTCCTAAAACCACAGTATTAAGATCTGTCACATTTGTTTAGCCCGTTCCAGCCTATTATGTCTTTGCTGCATTTGGCCAAATCCCATGATACAAAATCAGCACTCAACATAAACCCTAATTCTGAAGATAATAAACGAAGCACAGCTAGGAAAAACAGCTGCTTGCCCTTTGTTCTCAATTGCTTCCACACAGTCCTACACATAAAGCTTGACAGCAGACCCAGAGTTAGACCATTTTCCCACATGACTAAAGGACATGAATACTGCAACTCTGAGGACCTGCAGAAGGAATTCTGGAAAACAATGTGAAACACGAAGACCCGGGTTGTCAAACAAACCCAAGTAATCAGATTCCTTTAGGCACATTTGAAAAGCCCAGATTTTGACAGCCCAGTTTTCAAAAAATCATTCCAGGAGGAATCAAACACTCTTTAGCTGAATACTGAAAGAACCACATAAGGATTGACATAAACAGCTGTATTTTCTTATTAAAATAAATTTTGACTTCCAGTCCATTGGGAAGTAACCAGTCCAGTCTGCTTTAATAAGAAGTTAACAATCTAATATTTGTTAACAATCTAATATGTCCCTGTTCCAACTTGGACAATTTTAACCAAAAGGTTCAGAAGCAAAATGAAACATCTGCACGCTTTGGAAAGCTCAGTTTCTGAGCTGTTGGATTTCTGATTTGCCTTTTGGTCAGTGACACTGATACACATAATATCTAAACATATATACTGCACCCACAAAAGAAACTGAAGATGAAGGGAGACCGTCCTTTTAAAGGCAAGGTTCTCTCTTTCTGCTCAAATCAACCAGCAAAAAAAAGCAGCTCTTTTTTTGATCTTTGCAGCCTCAATCAACACAGCACAAGCAGGCTATTTACTGAGAGGTGCAGGATGATATTCTTTAAAAGGTAACTGACCTTTTGAGGCCTATTTTATAAAATGTTTTAAACCCCAGCTCATTTTGCCTGTTTGAGATGCACCTGCCAAGAGGAAAACAAAGCTGCACGAAGCTTGAGAGCGCATGGAACTCCGGATGATTCATCATCTCTTCTGAGAGTTTATGAAAAGCTCTAGCAAGAATTAATTTACAGATTCGTGCATCTGCTGGGAAAAAGGAACGAGTTTCTCCAGCATAGATGCAATTTTTGGTATAAGAGCCTCCTGTCTGAGAACTGCAGCACATGAATACAGCAGCAACACAAAAAGTACACTGCCATTCCCTCCAAAACAGAATATGGCACTTTTTAAAATATCATATTTCTAGTTAATAATTGTCATATGCACTATGAAGTAACAGATCACAGACAGAAAGAATTCATATAAAAACCAAAACTATATTCCACCTATCCAAACTGCCGTATCTTTCATTATTACTAATTACACAGTAACTACCAGAGGGAAAATACACACTCTATACCTAAATCTGTCAGCTCAATTAATTAAAAAGATGATTCTAGAATTATAAAACTATAAAATGTAGTCACTTTTTAATTGTTAGGGCATTTAATTGGATTTTATAAAAGTAATAAAATTATGCTTCAATCCATTTTATGAGATTTGTATTTTTCAAAGCACATTTCTCTTTTTTTTTTAAAGTGAAAGTAATTAAAATTTAAGGGACTGTTAAATTAGCATTATTTACAATATTCTATTGGAAAAATCTGTGAAGAAATATAAAAAATAAATACAGAAACATTTTAAACAACTATCCTACTGAAAAGGTAGTCTCAGATTCCCTGTCAGAATTCCTTTATTTTTAATTAGCATCAGTGGTTTTAAATGCTAAAAAGAAAAAAAAAGAAAAAAAAATTCTCCAGAAAACACCACAGAAAAGAAACCTAAAGGGTTGTATCAAAAAGTGCTGCTGTTGTGCTTCATTTCAGGTCAGGAAGAACCACCTCTCGGATTGGGATCCATGTCCATTAAGCCATCAGTGTCTCTCATCAGGCTGCTAACAAAGGTCCAATTACTGAAAATTGTCGTCTAAGTTTTTGTGGCCTGGCCATTTGCACACCAGGAAATGAATGAGATTACCTGTGTAACAGCCACTGTGCAGTTATGAATTTCAGCCACAGATGACAGATTCTAATCTCAACGGTGCAGAGCTCTGTATCACTGAACGTATCATTATGCAGGGACAAAATTTTCAAGATACATGACAATTCACACTGCACATCTGGCGCTACAGCTTTGCTTTATGACAGGAGTCTTTTTAAGTGATAGCAGAACTATGACCTTGATTTCACAAGTTCATTACAAACATCGCTGAGATCTGCATTAGGCTTCCTACTGAGCCCAAGGAAAAAAAAAATCCCCCCTTGGTTTAAAATAGTTTGTAATTCTACATCAAAGGCACAGCTAAGGCCAACAAAAGATGTCAGCAGCAAAGGGAATTTTCTGTAGTGTTTACTCCTGTATCAACACTACCAAGTGCTTCCTCTAACCATGACACCTATTAGATATTTTTGGAAACACTATAGTTAAGACCCTGCAGTGTGTTATGAAAATTTCCCCCTATATCTCCTTAAAATGTCCTCAGGTAGTGACTTACATCACACCAAGTGAGCTACCATGGTCTACCATCACAATTTAAGCAGGCACTGGGACTTGAATGTGATCTGCTCCATCATAGCACGTAGTCACTGCTTCTTATCCTTCACAGCATGACTGAGGCTTGGGGATTCACTGCTCCAACTGCAAGACACACAGCCATTCTAGAAAACCCTCATCGTGCTGGTAAGTGTAGCTGGTAATTTAGTGAAAGTTTAAAAGCCTGTAGAATTAACCAGGACAATCTTAAATGTGAATATCTCGGCTAAAAACCAGCTGATATTTTGTGCACTGGGGAAGTCATTCAGATCCTACATGCTGTGCACAATTCACCATTAGAAGCAACTAAGCAATCCAACTGCTCTGCACTATTTGAAAATACAGTAAGGGAATACATTAGAGAGATGCAGAAATTAAGTTGTTGCTATAAATCAGTTGGTTATGAAATTTAATAATCAATTTGTTAGCACCTGATGTAAAACTATGATCTGTCAGCAGCCTCCCAAGCTGGCTGTGTGCAGCAGTAGATATTTCCAAGGGAATTAATTACTGATGATTTGCAAAGGTAAGAATAATATTTTTCAACAAATGTAGCCTGTGCACTAGGAGGTTAAACAAACACCACCAAAATGTCAACAGAGTTCTTGGCTTTGGTGTTCTCCCATTTCAAACGCAATGAAATAGTTAACCAGAGATTATGCAAAGGGAATACTCTCAAATCTTCCCATGAAGCAGAATGTCACACCATCTGGGGCACTTCTCAAGTGATTTGAAAAGTTCACACTGTTTGGAATTACACAGAAATTCAACAGAAAAGGCCTCACCATATCCCCAAAGTCCCATAAGCAACTGTAGTAGACCTGTGTCACGGCCAGTAAAGGCAGAGCTGTGACTTCTCCTCCACAAAGAAGCAAAGTCACAGCCCACCAAACTTTTCCACCCCATAACTCTGAACACCCATGTTGCTTTCTCTGAAAGTTAGAAAGTGGTACTTCTGTCTGTGAGGGAATGCCTTTACACCCAACAGGCCAGCTAAGCTTATGGCTCTCCAGAAAACGGGTGAGTTAAACAACCACCTCCAGAAATCCCTCTCAGTTTTACAAGCAGCACTGACAGGAAACTGAGCAACAAGAAAATCACTAAATCAGAAGTCAGACAGCAGCAGGAAATCTCAGAACCATGTATAATCTAATACTGACACGAAAATATCTAAATATTTTTTTGTTCGATGTAAAAGAAAAAAAAAAAGGCTGCTTAACTCAGTGAACTTTGGAAACAAATGCTTAATGTCTAACTTCCATTTTTCTAAAAATACTGGCTGAAAGACCAGCAAAAATACCCTCTATTGCCACCTGTCAGCTGACAGAATTGTGGATCCCTGTCAGACAGGCTTCATTTTAAGGCAAGCCACTAACACGGGACTTAGAGCCCTGATGGATGACCTCCTGCCAGAAGCAAGGAAAATTCTCTGCAATTCATCCTACTGGATTTCTTTGCAAGATTTGACACTGTTGATCAGCAAATACTTCTGCCCCACTTCCAAGAGATTAATGGGAGTGGACTGAAACTGTTCTGATTCCTCCTCCATACCACATACAGGGGAATTATTACGAGCAGCTGCTCCTATGTCTTCATAATACATCATCTGCATACTGCCATGCAGGTCAACCATCTCTCAATCATTATTCATTACTTCTATAAAATCTTCAATTCACTATTTCACAAACGTTTGGAGAAGGAACAGAGGTCTCAACTGATTTAGAGCTAAACAGAAAACATCCATTAGTCACGGTTTTCCCTTTATTGGTTTTTCTTACATACGGGGAAGGGGGGGGGACACAAAACAACTAAAATAACCTCACACCATCTTACACCTCCAGAAATTAACAAGTTATCTGTCTTTGAAGAAAAATTCTGCCATTTTAGCTCTAAGGGGCCAGGGGAGTTTGAGAAGCTACTTTTCCTCTTAATGGGGTACAGAAGCAAATTAAACTACTGCAAAAGTTTTAAATTTGAACTTCTGAAGAGAAATTCAGATGAAATATTAAATAAACATTTAAGGCTTTTAAACATTTAATGCTAGCACTTGTAATGTTGACCCCAAACTGACCTTAGTAAAACCTGCACTGCCCAAAGCACCTTCCCTCAGACATGATCCAAGCTTGGATTTCTCCTTCCTCTCTTGTAAGGGTTTCACAAAGGCACAAAGTAAAATAAGCAGGGATTAGGTGTAATTTGCTGACATGATCTGTCTCCCACACTTGGCTAATTCATACACTGGAATTATGGTATATGATATAGAAACCTGACAAATTAGGAACTTTTTAATCCACATTTTCTTATCATTAAATCACTAAATCACTTTCTTTTGCTAACAAATTATTGCTTAAAAATTAAGGTCAAGATTAGTATTTGCACTTGTTTTTTAACTTAGAACTACACAGCAAGAGGGAGCAGGAGGAAGAATTATATTTCACAAGCATGAGGTGTGTTTCTTCCTTCCATTAAGTTCATACCACGGACTCTCTCACCTTTTAGGGGCCCATTATCCATAGCTCCGAATTCCCTTTTGCATAGCTATAATCTCACCCTAAATTTCCTCTGTCTGACAGCACACAGTATACTCAGGGTACTGATATTAAAAACAGGTGTCAGGGATGCTCTTCCCTCACCTCAAGGCCTCAGGACCACATTTCAAACCAAAATCCATCCAAGAAACCATGTTTTCCTCTGTCAAAGTGTTGCATCTTTCCTAGCTCTGTATCCCTGGGGAATCAAAGTACCTTCATACATATGGATTTTGGAAGTCCTGGGGCCAGGCTGAGGTAGAAGATGGACAGCACAGGGCTCTGCAACTTAATTTTTACATCCACTCGACTTGCCAGCATTTCCATTCTACATCCCCTTCTTTTTCTCAAGCTCTGGCACAATAAGAAGAGCACTTTGTTCCATTCCTTGCCAGATCTTGCAGGGATATTTTCTTTGGTTTCAAGACTCCCTGATGATTAGGAGAAAGCAGTAATGAAAACATCCACAATCTGGTAATTTTCATTCAGCAGCTCACCTAAGGACATTTGCTACCTCAAAGTGGTACATCTTGTTCAAAATCCGACAGCAAATCATTATTTACACATATACACATGCAATTACAAACAAACATAAGCCAGACATAGAGGAACATTCATGTTTGCAACAAGCATGGCATGATTTGTTGTTTCTGTACATACTCCTAAATATACAGATTTCATTTGCATGCAGTAAGTATTTGTTAGAAAAAAAGAAAGCTGCAACTCACCAAAAGAAAAGCTAAATTACTACCTTTATTACATTTTTTGTGATATTTCCAATTGAAAACAGCTGGGACCACGGCTGATCATTCAAACAATAAAACACTTCACAGATTTTGAACATTTCACTTGCCAATGACAACTCCTTCCTCTGTTTTGCCTGGAGATTATAGAGCTGTAACAGAGCTCAGAAAGCCCCCAGCAGCTGTGTGCTGCCATTCAGACCTGCAGGATTCCATGTTGGGATAAAAATTAACATACTTGGACATCCTCTGGGATTTTTGGTGCCTTGGGAACGGCTAATAGAGAAATACAAGCTCTTCAGTCCATTACACAAATTTTGGATTCTAAGATTAAGACACGTGGTATCTGCATGGCCAGTCTCGTGTCAGCAGCAAGGCTTCCCTACACAAGGGCCAGAAGATTCATGTGTTTTAATTATCTCCCCTAGAAAGTGTTTAACTGAATAGACTAAATACATTTTAATGTATGTGTATTTAAATAGTTACTCTGGCCTTATATTTCAGAATTTTTAGAGGGCAACATCAATTAAGCACACAGATCTTCTCAAAACCCAATAAGCCATAATGCTCCAAAATCCCTGGTTTATTTGTGACAGAGAATGTTTTAATCAGTCACACATATCACACATCTTTTACTTCCTTAGATACTCAAAACAATCTTCACAGCTGGTGGATCTTGTGGGAAACCTTTTTTGGAAGACAGAACCCCAAGACTCTGTGAGCCATCTTAGACTCAGGCATAGACATAGGGTTGAAAATGGGGTGTGCTGAGCACACCCTGGATGGTTATCAAGGTTTTTTTCTTTAGGGTACAGTGAAGAGAGTGCAAAGTGTCCA
The DNA here is from genome assembly GCF_009829145.1 of Chiroxiphia lanceolata. Classification (NCBI taxonomy): domain Eukaryota; kingdom Metazoa; phylum Chordata; class Aves; order Passeriformes; family Pipridae; genus Chiroxiphia; species Chiroxiphia lanceolata. The sequence continues at coordinate 3,342,923 of NC_045649.1, read as the reverse complement.
AAGACAAGGGGCAGGTTTGGAAATTTTAGGCAGCACAGGTAAAGTCATAAAACTCTGCAACAAACACCTAACAAAATCTTTCTGTTAGTAATACGTAAAAGTGCTTCATGTTTTTTTGTAGATGCAACTATATGTAAAGTTATGTTGAAGTGTCAATCCTATATTTTAATATAGACTTTAAAGAAGAAATATTCTGAGGCAGGAGATACCTTCATGATACAGCAGATGTAATGAAAGGTGATCTGGTGAAAACATCAGGATCTCAGCCTCCAGTAAAAGAGGGAAAGGGCTTAAGCTTGAGAGATTTTTAATTTATAAAATACTGGAAACAGTTCTTGGATCCACATGACTTGACACATGCTACCACAATGGGGTAATTGTGTACGAGGGCTTAAAAACAGAAGAAAGAAGAAAAAGAAAAACTATTTATGCAGAAGCCAATCCCTGGGCTTTAATAAGGCACAGCATCACCACAAAGAGAAAAAAAAAAGTTTCACCCTAACATTATTATGTACGTTTGAAATGCAGTCAGCCTTTGATCTTATTTAAATTTAAGATACTTGCTGTCTGCAACAGTAACTTCTGAACTCTGCATGTTTCACTACTTAATTCAGTGTGGATATTTTTTGAGATCTCAAAATGCACAGCGTTGTCCAGAAGTTTGTGCCCTGGTGGCAGTGTCAGGATGCCAACCGTACTCTGAGTTGAGAAGACAAATGTGACAGCTCAGCTGTCACTAGTTTTAATTCACAAAAAATAATTCTACAAACAGCAAAGAGTTAAAAGGTTTGTACAGTGTTAATGTTCAAGTTTGGAAAGACAACAGGCAGTGGCAACGATCATGTCTGACAAAGATACCTTGACCATTAAGCATATTGACATAATGGCATCACTGACAATTCAGCTAAATCATATATTCATTTTTGCTGGATCTTTTCAGTTATCTATGCAACAACTTGCTAAACAGATCCCATTTTTACATATGTATTCTCAGATATGCATAGAATTTATCATACGGCATCTGCGATTTAACTGTGGTTCGATCAGAATTAAAAATAACTTGACACACCTGTAGTATGTCAGTTATAATACATGAAAATGCAGAAAAATCATATTCTGGATTGAATTTTCAGCAGGCTCTGAAATCTTAATTGCACCCACAAGGTTTCAGCACGCTCCTGCTTGCAGCATGAAAAATGAATGTACTCAGAGAGTTTGAGGCCTCAGCTAAGGAGGCCATTTTGGGTCTGGTTTAGGAAATAAGAAGAGACTAAACTTCCAAATGGAGAATCATAATTCATAACTGCTGTCTTTTCCATATTTCTACACACAGCATAAGTGAATAAACTGTCAGCATATGCCAATTCTTACCACATGCAAAAAAAAAAAAATCTTATTTTAAAGTAAAGTAACTGCAGTGAAGATCTACATCTGGAAGTCCTGCGTAATTGTGAATTGCTGCTACCAATTCAGAAAATTCTAAGTAGTAGCTGTTGGCAAACATTGTTTCATATCTTTGAAGTAATTCAAGATTTTTCAGGATAATTTCTGGGGTTTTTCTCCTCAAACATTGAGAACATTAAATTAATGTCTCGCTGTTTGGCAGAAGATAACTTTAATTCAAACCAAGTGGCACTACGCACCGCTCCAAACTAAAGAGGCACATAAAATTTAATTTTTAACTTTACTGCTCACTTCTGCTCACTGTTTTGATCATGGAAGTGTTCTTATGACGAGGAACAGGCAAATGCCATGATACCATGGCTGTAAATGTTGACAACAGGTTGCTAGTTTGGAAGATCTAGAACTGAACCATTGGTGCTGTTCCCCAGTTAAAGTATGCAGGTTTCAGTCAAATATATACCACATTCACAAATCCATACTCCTACACAAATACCAATCCTACAGACCCTGAACAATCCAGCACTGACACTGACTACATTTAAATGCTGTGTTGCATACAGTCACTGGAGGGCAGTCATTTTGTCTATAAAGGGGATTAATACCAACCATAACTCCTCACATTGTGCCCACTCAATGAAGAGGAGATTCCATTCAGTGTTTTTTAAGTTCCAAAAAGCCAAATATGAATGATTGGTTGGTCTGCCTCTTCCAGCTGCATAAAAATCAGCTAATGCCAAATCCATCTTAGCCCAGAACATTATTATAAACAGATCATTTATTTGATTTTCCGTAACAGAGACATTCAATCGACCGCCTCAGCTGGGAACTAGCAGAGGGGAAAGACTTGATACAGATATAAGAAGCAACTTGAACAAATCCAGCCATTTAGAGGCACTGAGATCTCTTTTTCCTATTCTCATCCTAACCCTAGCAGTGTCTTCACAAGGAAATGAGATGGAGTTCATTCACTCCTGGCAGAACGTATCTGCAGAAAACAAGCCAGAAATACTAAAATACTAAAAGACAGCTGGCTTTCTCCAAAAAAATTGTGCTGGAAATCCTTGAGCTCTGTTTTTTATTGGACATCCATTTTATGTATTTATGTATTTTATGTATTTATTTGTGTCACACGCTGTTCAGGCTGTGCTACAGTGAAGAAAGAGGTAGATCAAACATTAAACAGCAATATTGTTTTATTCTGTCTTCTCCCAAAGACGACTTTGGGAGACCCAACTAAGTTACTGTGTTTAGTTCATTCTGCCCACAAAATGTTTCTAACTGTGAGAGCAAGAAAAACTGGAGAGCACTGTCCTGCCCATAAGGAAAGTTTAAGTGCTGCAATCACAGAACTGCAGGATCAAAAATAATCTGAAAAACCCTTCTCCCCAAAGCTTTATTTGAAACTGCACAGATAAAAAAAGTCTCAGAAAGAGAAACAGCTGTATCAACTCAAGAGTGTAGATAATGCAAACAAAAAAAATCGTTTTTTTTCAGTGAGGATGAAGGATTTTCTAGAATATATTTATAGGGATACAGCATAACTTACCAGTGTTTATATACTCTGAGCTCAAATTTTATCTCTGGACAAGGCTGCAACACCTAACAAATCCAAATAGGAATAAAAGATTCCTATCAAATCTCAGAAGCACGATAACTTGAAGATGAATCATCTGACTTTTACTTTCAAACAAGGAAGGCTTCTTAGCTCTGAATTACTACTCCAATTCATATTAAATATTTCTTTTCAGAGTAACTCTTTCCTCCCATTTATTATTTATGTTTTTCTCAAGGCTCCCTCTGTTGCATCATTTGTTTTCTGTATGCAACCAGCCCCGTTAAATTCCTGCCGAGCAGAGGACGACATTTCTTCATTCTTCACGTAGTTTCCACAATCTCTCAGATTCCCAAGCACATTCAAGGAGGCTTTTTTTTTTTTTCCCTCTACAAGCTATTTGATTAAAGTAGGAGATTCACAGTTTCAGCAATTTGCCCTCTGCTCCCTGACATCCCACCACCTTCCCCAGCTGCAAGAAGTTTGGATGTTTCGACTCAGTGAAAATCAGGGATCCTTTTTCTGGAGCGTTTCCATTTCAGTTTTCTCATCCAGGAAGAGATCTGTGAAACACAATCCTTGAAGTCTATTTTCCAGTTGCTATCAACCACAGGAGAACAGGCTCCCAGGTTGTGATGGGACTGGGAGTATCCCCTTATATCTACTGACAAAAAGTAGCACCCAGAGCCAGAGGAAGTGTCACAGAAAAGCAGAATGTCAGAAGGCATGCCTATCTATTCTCTATTTTATACATTTTTGGTTATTAGGTCAGGTGTCACCAAGACCAAAACATTCTGGAAAATACCAAAGTGTCCCAGAAACCAATAGTGGACTGGAGAAATTAAGCAGAGAATAAAACTATTTGCACACAGAAGTTTAAGATGTTCACCACTGAATACTGAAGGCCTCTTCACATAAAGTGCTGTGAGAAATGAAATACAGATTTTTATTAAAATGTGTGCATTCACATGAAATTTCTCCTTCACACTTTAAAATTATTGTAGTTTCTCCCAGAAACCAAGACTTACATGACTCAGAATTTAAAAGATAGTTTTGTTTCACGAAAACGCCAAATGCCTTTATCTGCTTATCCTACTGCTTTATTGTTAAGAAATTCATAAAAAAATTTATAAGAAAGAAAAATCTATGCTTTTAACATATTTCCAACACCCATCAACAGGAGTGACAGACACCTCATGGGAATGGGGGTGACTATATCACAATCCTTCTCATACAGGTCCAGGAGATCAGGGATATCGACCCCTTCTAAGAAAGTTAGGCTGCCAACTAACAAGACTGGCCAAAGGATAAGGAACAAGGCTCAGTCTGTCCCTGAAGCCTGTAAGATTCCTTTCAAAAACCACTACTGCAAAGGAATCATCAAAGTGACAAAACCCTCTGGACACTGAGGCAAAGCAAATAAACGAAGAGACAAAAGTCATTAGTGTACATTAGTGCTGGAAAACACACAGGCCCAGCATTGTAGTAATAAGGTGCTACTGCCATATAATTGCTTTTCTGACCTTATCCAGACATAGTTAAATCACAAAGAATCAGAGGCCAGAAAGACCCAGTAGGTCTCCCAGTCCATCCTCCTGCCAGTGCAGATGATTGTAAGGTAACTCTTCTGTGTCTGTATCAGATAAAAGATCCTCTGCTGCAGGCAGTGTGTGGGGTCTGGTTTCCATCCAGCCTCAGACTTTAAACAAAATATAACTGGAAATTCATTTTGGTCAAAACCCCGCAAGTCTCACAACAGATACAGAACTTTGACTTTCCTACAATGCTTGGAGTATTCCTGCCAGACACAAGCACATCTGAGCACACATCTGAGACAGAAAGATCTCAAGGCAAGGTAGAGGCTTTAGATGCTATTACTAAAAATTCTCCAAATAATATTAGAGTGAAATATTAGTAAAACCTGTCCATCACTGACAGTGTAGCTTAACAGACCTACACTGGTAAAGCAGTGTATGCCAACAAAAATAAAACAGGTTTTCCTGATTCTAGATATTCTCATTTTCTAAGTTCTCTGGCAAAAATTGATTTAAGCATGTTCACTTCCAAGGATTTATAAACATGCACACAAAATGGACTATCTAGGATGATCATGATATGATCTACAACACACAAATCAAGTTAAGAGCTGTGTTTGGAAGACGGGTGGTTTTGACTTTCCACTGTACCATATAGTTTTTAAAGAAATGTAGCATATTAGAAGCATGAAGATGCTAAATTAGAACACTTACTGCTCTTACATTACAAAACCGAGTTAGTATTCAAGATATAATACTGCAAGGATTTGTCTTCCAAGAAATTTTAATTTATGAAGATGACATGATAAGAAAATATTGATACTAAAGATTTTGGCAATAAAGGAACTTGTGTTAGAAGTCAGTTTTGACAATTCTTTGAATCCAAAAGACCTATAAGTACTAAAATGTCATCTGTCTATCCATGTGAGATTTAGCTCTGGCAGTATTTCAAAAGTGAAAAAAACATTCTTTGTTATATATCTTCTCTATGACAATGTATTTTCAAAGCTGTCTAAGAGGCCATAATCTCTTGAGAAGAACAGGAAGATGCATATCTGTTACAGAAATATTTGCAGAAAAAAAGCTAAGTTTGAATACTCACAACAATCAATGGGTCAAACTGTGGATAAAAGCACAAAGTGTGGAACTTATTGTCAAGAGCTGGAACTTGAAAGATTTGAAATAATTTCTTTCAATTCAGAGATTCATTGCTCTCTTCAAGCTAAATAAAACAAACCATTTGGAAGCTAACCCGATTATCTCCAGATAAATTTGCCTATTGTTAAGTGATGTAATTATCACACCCTTTCTCCCTTTTTCTTTTTTTTTTTTTTTTAATAATGGACTATTCCAGATACAGGTCTGGAACACAGATCTGTCTGGCTCATAGGGCTATATTTTTTCAAGGTTTAAAAATGAAAAGAGAGAGAGAGAAGGTTAGAAAATAAAGTAAGACAAGGAGTGTGCTAATTGTTCATCCCTGACCTCTTTCAAACCACGGCAAAACTGTTAAAAGTTGCCTGAGCTGTTTTTTATGCAGTTCAGCTTCGGCCTTTTTCAATAGCCACAGGGGTAAAAAAGCCCTTTAAAGCTGGGGCTATACATGGAATAACAAGAGATCTGTAACTTTTTTTTTTTTTTGTATGAAAACAAATGATCTTTAATTTCCATTAAAAAAAAAAAATTCCTGTGAAAAGATTATTCACTAACTGCAGTTGCTGATCCATCCAACTTTGGTGAATTCTGCCAACTGTGCTCAGCTGATAAAGACATTAAAATAATAAGAAATTATTACATATAATTTCCTGAGTACTTACAGATTCTTGGATTTGAATGCTTCAGCAAAGTGCTGCACACTCTGAAGAGAAGCAAGGTCTAAGGTCATTGCTTCTACCTTGGCTTTATGCTGGAACAAGAGAAAATATAAAAAAAGATAAATAACAGCATGTTTAGTTCATAGGATCGTGTTACAGCAAATGTGTTATGAAACTTGTCTGATTCCCTTGTTTAACATTATAACCCCAAAGTGAATACAAATCATCAAAAGGAATGGACAAGCACAACGTTCAGTGCCAAAAGCAGCATTGTGATGTGGTGGTTCTGCTAAAAACATACACTATGTAATGCACAGCTTTATAAAACATAAGGAATTGACACAAGGCAGTGTTAAGGTTAATAAGGTATCTTTATGCTGCCATTTTGGTGGTGAAAATTATGTAACTCATGAAACAAAAAGGTAGAGTGTTATTCTCAATGCATGCTATTTTTACATACTGTACCAACAGAAAAAAAAAAATCAGTGAATACTCTATAAAAATCAGCTAACTTCAGACTTGCACATATGAATGCAAAACGATCTCTTGTGCATAGCAGGTGATATAAAAAACAGTATAAAATGACCACAGAAAACAACTGATCAGCCTACACAGGTTTTCATACAATAAGAGTTTACCAGTGCATATTATATATGCACTTCTACTGTGAGGGTGGGGAGGGCCTGGCACAGGTCACCCAGAGAAGCTGTGGCTGCCCCATCCCTGGAAATGTTCCAGGCCACATTGGATGGGGCTTGGAGCAACCTGGGATAGTGAAAGGTGTCCCTGCTCACGGCAGGGGGTTGGAACATGATGAGCTTTAAGGTCCAACCCAAACCATTCTATGATTCTGTGCCTTCTACAGAAATTGTGTATGTACTTAAAGCTGGCTTTTCACCTAGAAGAGGTTAACCTGAAGATTATCTTAGGCACGACCAAAACAACTTTTCTCAATATTTTCAGCTTTAAGATCCCTTATCTTTTCCAGATCTGTTCCCAGATCTTTTAAAACACTTGAACTCCAAGTCTCAGAACAAAACGAACCAAAAGCCTATTTTCATTGCAACCACTGAAGTGAAAGTCATCACAAGAACCAAGCATCAGAGGTTCTCTGAAGGCAGAGTTCAGAACCAGCTCTCCTTCACCTGCAGCTGCGGGTCTGCACCACAACATCCAGTGGTTGTCTTTTGTTCTTCCACAAATGCTACACTTTAAGACCCCTGTGATCCTCTGCAAAATACCAACTGGAATGACATATAAGTCAGGTAGGCCCCCCTAAGGAATTAGGAACATGTGTATTTGTGCTTACCCTCACTTTTAGACTTGCTGCTGCTCAACACCACGTAAACTCTCTGGCGCAAAAAAGAAAGCCAGCAAAAGCCCTGTACTCTCCCCAAGCCTAAAAATGTCAAATTTCAGCCCACTCAGCTTAGCTTATTTGGCAAAAAAATACCTAGAGAGACAATTCATGTACTCCCAACACGCCACCTACACCTGTGTGTAACAGTCACAGCTCAAACTGGGCATTGGCACTGCTAACAGAAAGGGTAAGGAGAAGATGGAGCAGATGCAGTGGTACTGTGCAAGCAAAGGCAGCATTTGGGTGGGGAGGCAACAGGAGCTTTGTTAGCACCAGAGTGCAACAGGAACTCCACTGGGATTACAAGGATACACCACAATCGTTGCTCAATGACAAGGGAACACTGCTGAGGGAACAGAAAGGAAGCAGCACACGTGTCAGCGCAGAGGGAAGTTGGGAAGAGTGCTCCCATTGTCCCCCAAGCTCAAGTGAATCATCTGATCTCCCTGTTTCATTACATCTGGCACTTTTCTCCCTACATCTGTTTTCTATTTTGCTGGTACCCACTCTGCCTGCTAAAACTACCTTACAGGTTTGGTATAAACAGAGTATCACTCAAATTCCTTTTGTCCCGTTCCAGCCAGACTTATCAGGACAGCAAAATAAACACAACTGAAATTTCAACAGGTTCAGTCTCCATAGGAAGTATCAATCGATGGGAGTCTGAAAATGCTAAACCAAACTCTGTTACAAAGAGTTTTTTTTTTACCCTCACAAGATGCACATCATTCTGGAATTCATTTTGCCCCACTGGGTAAATATTTTCTTCTGTTTGATAGTCAGAGACTTGAGAAAGATGATGCTGCCTTGCATTATGCAATACAACTCCAGAACAATTTCTCTTCAGCAGTGCAGTTCAAAGCTGTTTACTTACTACAGAAATAGTTGGGTTTACTTTGGTTCTGCTTTCCTCAGTTGAAACATTTTCCTGTCTCTCCCAAGGGTGAAAGGACAAGAATGCTACAAATACAGGGACATAAGGGGATCAAAAACCATAATAATCAAGTAGTTCAACAGACTACACCACAAGCTGTTAGCTACTGTCCCCTTGGGGACATGGACATGTCATGTCCACATGACATCACTCAGGTAATCCTTTTCCTCTTGGTGTCAAGCATTAGGCTTCTGCTACTGATTCCAAGAACAGAAGAGAGGTGTCTGTACTTCAAGTCCAAAAGGAACAAAAAAGTATGAAACCTCCAAAATGCTTTCTGAAATAGAAGTTAAATGGATTCAGATGGATTCGTGGATTAATATACTGAAAACGTAAAAATCAGAATTTTTGTTCAATTTTCTACCTGGTTTTGCTTTTTAGAATACTGATGGCAGCAGGCCATATTTCCTTCATATGCACACAAGGTACACACTGAGCACAGACACTCCCATTTACTTAGTTTTCCTCGCAGGGAAAACTGGAGCATTTGACACCCAAAGCACTCAGCTCAGAACCTCCCACCTCAGCTTCTGAAGGCACATAAGAAGCCAAGTAAAGGGGTTTTTTCCCCAAACACAACTGGGAAAGGAATCAGTTTAACATGCCACGAGCTTCGGCAAGTTCCCCAACTTTTTTTGTTTCAGATTCTCCCTTGTCAACTGAGGTTCCAGCACCTCTCACCCCACGGAGGTATTCTGTAGACCATCAATTCCTACTGCAGTTTGAGAATGTGAATTGCTAAACCTTTAGTAGCAGCTCATTTTTAATCCAAATTTTCCCATTCTTACTTCTATATCACAATACCTTTAAAAAAAATGCTATGAATAAGGCAATATACTTGCATGATACGCTCTTAATAATGTAAGAATATCTCTAATCAATGACAAGTAGAAGGTTTTATGTTTGTTTTCTCATAGTAGCTCAGTTATTACCTTTGTTATAATGTTTTCCCTCCTTCCCTGGGAGCCTTGGTGTCACACATTGTGACATGTGTAGAAAAGCATGGGGTTTCTTAATAAAAAAATAAAACTAAAGCCCATTTTTTGCTAAAAGGCATCTTAACTGTAATTGTACTCTGCAGTCAGAACTGATTGTTAATGGTATGCTGCAAATCCTGATCTAATGCGTCATAATTGTATTATGCTGATGTCTCTCACCATTTCACTTCACATGTTTTCAGTACTGAATTATGCCTCATTTTATGTTGTGAAATCTTAAATGAGACTTGCCACTTTCCCAAATACCGGAGACAGTCTTTCAGCTGACGTCGTAAAATCAATGCGCTAAGGCAGGGAACTCCAGAATTTGAAAAATTAAATTGACAAAAGATATTAATGCTCCCTCTACTACTTTATTTTCAATTACATCATTTGAGGGGGAAACTAGATCACAGAATGAGCGCAGCATAATTTAAAGAGCTCACTTCTAAATCACAGGATCGTTACTATGCGGTGCTGTTGAAAGCCTGTGCAGAATGAACTGGTGCCCCTTGCTGCAGATCCCTGGGACAAGTATCCCAACTGCATCCAACACCACTTTCACAACTAGACTCAGACCAGCTTTGCAAACTGGCCAAAGGAGAACAGACCCAAGAGGGCCTGTACACTGCTGCTGTGCACAGAACGCTGTGAAAACACAGTCAGCCAGAACCCACCGGCACGGTGAGTTTGGGATGGAGATATTTGTGTTTCATGAAGCCCAATGAGCAGCTCAAAGGCTAACGATTCTGTCCAGGCACCAACATTCTGTCTTTGAAGAAACAGCTGAAGGTGGATCATCCTCCAGCTCCTGGAAAGTTCTCTTTTCAACCCAACAGAATAACACTTCGAAAAGAGTAAAGAAAAAAAATTTCTCTTGTATGTCACGATTTCATGCCCGGTTCTAAAAGCATTTTATCACTACTTCCAGGCAAGTTTCATTATTCTACAAAACACCAGAAAAGAGTTTGTTCGGTTTTGAGTGTAAGCTGCTCCCTATTGGAGAAAAAAATATTAAAAATGCTTAAGTGCAATTGGCTATACTTTGCACTCATGCTAGAAAAATGCTTATTGAGCCAGAAGCTAACACAAAAGTGAAAACACCCAGAAAGCCAGCTATTTCACTATATGCAATGTCTTCACTTTACAGCTTAAAAATTGTTTAAAAATGAACACTGCATGGTAGAGTAGTTTGGCAGTAAACATGATGGTGCATTTGTGTCTTGGTATTGAAGAAGGAGCCTTTTTTCATAGTGAATTTTTCATTCAAATGTAAGTGATGATTTACGTTAAATATAGGTAAAGCATAGCTACATTTTCCTGAAGGATTGCAAGGAAGTGAAGAGCAGTACAATAAGTTGAAGCATAAAAGCTTTCTCTGTCATAATATTTATTATAATGGCATATGAAATAGCTGAAATAAATAATAGATGACTAAAAGTAAATTCATATGATAAAGAATCTTTCAGCAGACACCATTACTTCTGACTGCTCCAGTTTCATACAGAGTTGAAGAGTCTTAATAAATATGCTGTAGCCCCTGTATCTTATGTAAGTACAAGTCATTTTGTAAGGCCCTACTTAAAATGTACCATGGTGGACACTGCATAATGTACTGTATAATTTTACTCTCAGAAAATAGTGTGTATATATCTTTGATATTTAAAAGTCCTTAACTCAAAACTGAATACATAGCACAACAACAAAAATATCCGACTTCAAGGAACTAAAAGTACAATCAATTGGTAAAAAGCCGTTTAATTTGATACAGAAAAATCTTCCTGACAACATCTTGGAATGCAGATACTTCTTATATGTGGTGTGAGAGACACAAAATCTTCAGGAAGAAAAAAGAATTTGACACCAAAGTTGATGAAAAATCTGTGGAATTATCTGAAAATAGGTAAACAAATAACCAAATCTCAGCATAGGACAAGCAATGCCCAAACAAACTCATATTTTCATGCTGAGGATGGAGTAGGGGATGCTTTAGAAGCACGTCTGACAATTTGACACATAGCTTATGACAGTCAATAGCCAGTGCCATGCACTATTTATGGAGGTACCTAATGGGGAAAAAGGCTTTCACTCAGGATTAGGGCTGCAAGTATTATTGTCCCTAATGTAGTCAACATTTGGTGCTTCATTCAAAACTGTATTTATGCAACGCCAGCTTTACCTGGTTGTGTGTTTTGAATGCTCTGCAGCTACTTCCCATGGAGCTGATGGGGACAGAAGCACTGCACTGCTTTAAGAGCAATCCAAAACACGTGCTAGATGCTTTAGTGATATGTTCTTCTGCTACATTTGATATACCTTAATAAAGTTCATTAGAAGACATCACAGGGGAACATTTTTACATGCATTTGTCTAGGCTTTTCCCCCCCTCCAGCCCCTAATATCAGCAATATTTATACAGTACTTACAAATTTTCACTAATTTTATGCAAGAGAAGGTACACAACAAAAATCATTTCCTAAATATTAATTATGTTATTACCCCATTTACGTGATGTACAAGGAAATAGCTGGGACTAACTCGATTCTTCACGAAAATCAGAGATGAAAAGGATTCCCTTTCTTTCATTAGAAAGAAAATTTATTTATTAATGCCTGGTTACACTATTTCCCAGTGTGTTTGGTTTACCTGTATTTTGGCTGTAATTTGCTGGTGTACATTTTTCCACTATTCTCCTTGCTCAGTCCTGTCAAACACATTTTGATGCTGTGTGTGAGCTCTCCCAAACCCTGATTTTGTAAAGCCTGGTTCTTCCTGCTTAAGTAACCAGATCTTCCCATTCTTCACAGACATGGAATTCCTGCAGGGGTTGCCTTCACCCAAGTCAAGTGAACAGCACATATATCAAGACTTAATGGGTCAGTATGAGCCTACAAACTGCTCAGATTTACTGACCATCCTTGGACTGGCACCTTATCATGAAGAATGAATTATTAGTTGTATTGTTGTCTTTGCCTCTATCCCTTCTCCAGAACAATTCTAAACGTTTGGCAGAGAACAGTGTTAACCTTTTGGGCATCATTAAAAACTTAGAGCAGTAAGAGGCCTCCTCAGAAAATCCTAAAGTCCTCAAGCTGTTATAGGGTTGTCCTGCAAACGAATGTCCTAAAGCTGCAATGGAAGATCCACACACACAATAGCCAGGAAGGAACACCTGAACTGGAGAATTAACTGTTGAGCTCAGCTGGGTTATAAAAGCAACAGAAAAGTCTGGAACCTTCCTTAGATAGAGATTAAACATAAAGGCAACAAATGAGCCACTGAAATTCTGAGGGTGAGAGACGTGGAAAAGTGATAAAGACAACCTGACACAAAGGAGTTGGGTTTCTGAGGATGCCAAACACCAACCTGGCATTTGGTCCCCACTTTTAAACAAATCACTGTTCACAGCAATATTTTTTCCTTCTTCCAAATACTCAATTTACCTATAATTTAAAATCCACATCACAAATACAAAAACATGACTAAAGTCTCCAGGTATATTTTGTATATTTAACTTAGACATGAAAGGGCTTTGTAAAATACACTTACTCGTTTCTTCGAAGCGGTTGCTTCATTTTTCAGATTTTAATATCCTTTTTTAATAAATCTTCTGTAATAAATACCACTTACCACTAAAATAAGCAATAATGTTATTTCACAATCTTTATATTAGTTAACTCTTCGATCAGTATCTCTGTAAATTTGGCCTTTCTTATCTTCTGAAGATAATGATAAAGGAAAAAAAGAAAAACATCTGCATTTCTTTATGAAATTAATATCTTCAGTGAAGTAAACTATGCCCTAGCAATCCTAAATCATGCTTATAAAGACTAAGAGAAGTTATTCTCCTAAGGACAGTTTAAAAATTATTTATTCTTTAACCAGAGAGAACAAAAACACACACAAAAAATGCTGGAGTATAATTTCAGAATACTTCAATTAGTGGGCTCCAAATGTCCTGATTATTTTCCTGGATGAACACAGTTCAACTGCACACAGCACACATTTGCTTCAATAATAAGAAATTACATGCATTTAAAAAAAAAAAAAATCTACTGTAGCTTTTGGCAATAGGAGTTTGCTTAACTCTTCATGTACATGAACTGTGGGTATTTACTTGGGAGCCTACTTTTAGCTGGAATTTCTTTTCCTTTCCCTGGATATAGATCACTTCTCTCTGTCTCCAAACGCCCATTCCTGCAAAGCTCATTTGAATTTATCTTTGGGGAATCTCAAATAATCTTGGCAATATATTACATGGGTAGGGTTTACTATTTTAATAAACATATCTCCTGGTTTAGAGAATGGTCGAGGGAGCCTGGGAAGTGTAGCAGAATCTCAGCTGTGGAGAGCCTCCACATTCAGATGCTTTCAATTCCTTTCATTCTGCAAGATTCCAAGTGAGAGCAGAATGCATTTTCAAAAAGAGCAACAAGGCAAACAGCACCGGGATAATTTAGAAACTACAGATTTTTTTTATTTAAAAATTCCCTCAATTTGAAGCTTTTAAGGTTAAATAAACCCAGTTAATGGGTTGCTGAGAAGTAAGCAATGTGGGAGGCAATAGATTTGTTGGGGATGGCAGAGGACGGTGGGAAACCCCAGGATTTCTAAATGGACTAAACCAGTAACATCCCTATTGTAATACATTATTATTGTTGGTAATTATCCATAAAATTAAAAACCTGTTATCTTTTACTCACAGCTCTACATACACTGGTGGATAAAACCTACAGCAGGATTCCACATGCAGTCCTTCCAGACAGAGGGGAACTTACCATCCCTGCTCCAGATGACAAACAAGACGAGAAAAGCACGATGGTCAAAAGGGCAACAATGTTTAAGTAAATACAAAACGAACCCTTTTTTCCCCTGTTCTCTCATGATCCATAATCATAAGCTATGTTGTTGCCTGAAAGTGCAGACATGCACTGTGCAGTGCATTAATCCTTCAAACACTAACAGATGCTGGCAGGGATTTAGGCTGGAATGTATTTACAAAGTGACAAATTATGTTCCGTATTATACAGAGAGAGAAAGAGCACCCACAAATAGGCTGATAAATGTCAGCTGCAGTCACGACAAACGGTTTATTTTTATTATACTGTAACCACAAATGTTTTTTGCAGGGGAGGCCCAAAGATTTATTTGTTGCAGGAAAAAAAAACAAGATTATATATGACACAAAGTAATAACTGTGAGATCACTGATGTTCTGGGCAGCTTGCCCTCCTGGAAGCTACGTTCAGATTGAAAAATGTTGCTCAAAAAATGGTATGTTACATGACACAAAATAAGTAGTTCATAAATCTGTATTGAAACAACAATAACTAATAATTAAAGACAAGTCTTAGGACAATGGCTCATACAATTTGAAAAGGAAAGCACACTCTGTCCTTCAGTGGAATGTTGAAATTGAAGTAACAATATTAAAAAAAATCTGGTTAAATTGTTTCAGATTAAAAACAAAGTGCTATAATTGCGAGATGGGAGCAACATATATTTTAAGTGTGGTCACAGCGCTACAGAACATCCCGTGCAGCACAATTAATTGGCAGAATAGTGACGTCTGCAGGTTTACAAATGCACTGCAGCTATTCTGGAGTATGTCAAAGCTTGCCAAGGGATTTAAGGTGCAGTTCTTTCCCCTCACTCTCAATATTAGGAGAATAAAAGTATCAACATGGCTAAAATTCATCACTTCTGTATTAATGAATAATTTCAGGATGCTTCAACATAAGTAGAAATAAATTTGTGAGACAAAGAAATGAAAGAACTGAATAATTAGCTATTTCAGGCATTTTAATTGGCAGCTCACAGTTACAATCTCATAGGTTTAAACAATACAACATAGATACCTTACAGAACAGTGTCCTCAAAAAAATAAACACATATACAAATTATTTTGTTTCCCCAACTGTTCACATGCCCAAGCTAAGAGATACATTGAAAATGGTTACATTGATATGTATGTAATTTTAGAAAGTGAAATAAAAGGACTGAATCACATTAGTAAAGATTTCTTGTACAAGGCTTGGCAGGATCAGCTTCTTAATATACACTCAATATACGCAGTATAGACTTGAACAAAAATATGAAGTCTTTCTGCAAGCACAAATTCTACCTCAAATTTCTGGGGTTTAAGCAAGTGGCTTAGGCTTTTCCCAAATGTTAAGGTAAATACTGGCTCTACCTACCTGAACACCTGAAAAAATAGCAGCTACTGTATATATCTTACCCATATGCCACATGCAAAAAATGTAAAACATATTAAAAAAAAAGAAAAATTCAAAACGAAAATTTCCAAGCAGATGTTTATAAACAGAAGGTAACGGATAAAAACCCAAACACAATGCTGCATTATGTTACATGATTCACTGATGAACCCATTGGAACTAAAGCAAAAAGCCCTTCTGGAAAACTTCCAGAAATTAAAAGGTGCAAACAAGCTGCCTAATACCCTTGCGTAGACTGAATTCTTATGAAGAAAATAAAGTTTATTGTCTGGAAACAGAGAAAGCATGAGGAAAGCACTAAAGCAATGGAGGTGAACAATTAGACAGATGTTCACTTAAGGAAATAAAGAGAACAGAAGAAGCCATCACTGAGGAATTTTACGAGAATACTGACAACTCTGCACCTCATCAAGGGCACTGGTAAAGTTAAAGCCACTGAAGCCATTTCTGCTCAACTCCAATATAACTGCTGACCTTGCACAAGTCTGCATTTAGCAAATGTGGCTTAGGAAAATAGCATTATACTTTTCATTCTACTATTTTTTCCCAAACTCCATCTATATATTCTACTGTATACTTCAAGAAAATTAACTTTATTTCTTTGTATAATATTACACGTACTCTGAATTTTTTTCCTAACTATGCTCAGATATCAGGAAAACCTATAGTTACAAAGCTTTTGTTACGTAATCAATTACATCTGATGTTCATAAAAGTGAATAGCTGGGGTGGCTTTTGCTTAATATGATTATATATGTTCCTGAAGTAGTCAGGAGTTTGCATAAGATGCAATCTGGGCATGTTTTAGAACTTACAACATTTGGCATTTAACTGCTGAAAGAAAAATGGAGAAAGAGCATATTTTGTTGATAAACTGCCTCGTACAGCAAAAAAATATGGGCATACATGCAGGCAAAAGGAGAAGGAATTAATAATAGGAGGCAAGATTTTTTTGTCAAGGACAAAAACCTTACTCCTACATGTTCATGCATACTGAGGTACAAATATAATTTGTTCCACAAATATTTCTCTTGTTTAAAAGATAGTTTAAAACCTCTTGTTTCTGATAATACTTCTCTCGCAGATTTTCAGAAAAAAAAAAAGGATCCTCCAAATCTCAAGTGCATTGCTGATTTCTCCTTTTATCTACTCATGTATTTTCAGAAATGACTGTCAAAGAAATCAGAAAGTGTATCTCAGGATCACTAACAGAACATCCATCCCTTCCTTGCGTGCCCCAGGCTCCTTCCCACAGCATTCCTCAACTGTTCCTGAACTGTAAATATAAACACAACACCCATCACTTTCCTCACACAGTACAGGGTACATAAATACCAGAAAGGAACTCTGCATTATCCAGCTGCAAAGGAGTTGGAACCTGGACCCATCAAACTTGTCCTGCAATACCATCAGCACTATCTGGGTTGTAGGGATAGGGGAGGAAGCACTAATTAAGCACCATGTCCTTATCTAAATACATCCCCTGTACACAAAGAAAAAAGAAATCCTATGAAGCAGATTTTTATAAAATACTCCTGGTCTTAACCAGCCTCAGACTGCCTTTTTTTTGAGCACAGTTCTGCCACTGACAAAAAGGGACAGCTCATCCCCTGCAAATGGTTCTGCGGGGTTTGCAATGCAATCAGGAGTTCCCCGGGTCTGCAGGGGACAGCCTGCTCATTTCCCACACACTAATGTTGGAAAGTTCTCAGTAACTCGGGAGAAATCCACGAGAAAATTTCATCATTCACATTTTAAATAATATAAAAGACGTGGAATGTGATTGATTTCACACTGGAGAGAACTGAAATTACAGTTATGGGATAGGTTTTTTTTTCATGCGCTGTGAGGTCAAGTAATAGTAAATAATTAATGAATTATGAAACAAGTTTTCCATAAGGCAACACATAAATTCTATTCAATAAGATCTAAAAGTGTAGTTACACCAAAAAGCCATATAATACATCACAAAATGAAGAAAATGCATGATGCTGAGGAATAAAGGGGGGTTGCCATTATATTGGAATAACTGTTACTCTTATGGAATATAAATAACATCTTTCCATACATACACATCATTTTCATAACTTTTACATCTCATAATCTACAAGAAAAAGGAGGTATTTTCAACAATTTTTTGTTGCTCCTTTTTGTGGCAAATCTGTTTCATCTCTCCAGCAGTCAGAGAGGTTCTGATGCATCAGAGAACGATGAAGTGGATCATAATCTGGACAAATCCATAGGGCTCCTTCTCTGATCTTACTGCTGATTTGGTTCTGGCTAAAATCAGTGGATTGCTGATCCACACTCTCTCTTTACCAGTATTAAATTCACATTCTGCAACGCTCAGGCTGTCTCTTAGAATTTTGTAGAGTGCATGATATGATATTGTAGCAGTCTCAGCTAGACCTCTGTGGGTCATTGACATACAATTAGTACCCTGAATGGTAGGCAAGAAGTCAAAATAGAAACTCCCCAAAAACCACCAAAACATACCTTTTGCCTTGATAGCATAAAATTATTGAAGATTTGACTCAGTCAAAATGCAGGGGCAAATTCTCTCTCCAGAAATTAAAAACAGAAAGTTAATTTTTGATGAAGCAAGATAGTTTCATACTTTCATAGTAGCTATAATAATTTTATACCATCTAAATCTAAAAGCAGTCAGAACTATGCAGTTTTTCATAGGAAACCCATGGTTCCTATGCTATGCTCCACAGACTATGTTAAATAGTTTCCACAATCCTTGTGTTATTTTCAGGTAAAAATTTCATAGCCATGATGTACCTTAAAAAACACTTTCAGAACTGACTGTGTTGCACAATGGCTGTGAATTTTGGAGTTAGATTCTTTTTCTCATGTACTTGCAGCTTGAAATGCCCATGACCACTGACAACTTCTATTTTTAACTACATGGCTGACAAAGTTAAATGAAAACAGTCCTCTTCTCCTCTCCCATGACACCATTCAGTACAATTTTTTGGTCTTTTTTTTTTTTTTTTTTTAAACTTCATTCTGTCTTCTCCACTCCAGACAGAAAATTCAACCAGTTAAAGAGCACTGAATTGCACAAGGTACCACAGAGCATTTCGAGGCATGACTCACTTATTCTCTCAGGCTCAAGTGAAAGGAGATGCCAAGAAAATAAGGCAGAGAAGGTTTATATTTATAAGACTTTGATTAAGTAGGCAACCTTAGGAGGACAGAGACAAGTTAAAAAGAAATGCAAAGGCTCCAAAAGTACTGAATTTTGTTTAAAAAAAAAAAATCAACAGCATCTGTATAATCAACTAAATCCATGAATATTTCATAAATGAATGTATGCAGCAATGAAAAATGCCATAAATGAAGTAGATGAGGCAATGAGCATATGTAAGCCAACCATTTAGATGCCTCTTAACACTTGTAAGCATTTGGTTTCAATTTAGTTTTTCAAATGCCTCATGCTATGGTGCTGGACCTGTCCAAAGAAAATAAGAAAACAATAAAAACAGATGAGAGAAAAACCTGAGCTTCTTCTCAGAACTCCATAAAGAGCTGTATAATAACTTTCTAAAGGTGTTAACTTTGCTTGTTCCTGAAGAATAAGATGATTACCAATCTAAAAAAAAAAAAAAAAAAAGAGTTCCACCAAGCAACTGTTAGCACTGCAAAAGTACATGGTACTGTTACAGATCTGGCTCCCAATTTCCTGATATCCATCCAGCAATATAGCAAGCTTAAGCAAACACCTACTTGCATTTTTAAAGGTAAACACCTTGTCATACCTGACCTCCATAGAGTTTTGAAAGGTTCCCATTAAAACTGACAGCAACCAAAGCACACTGAAAAAATTCATCTTTCCTTTTAAAAACAGCATTTCGCAGTTAGGAAGTTAAATGACTCACTTTAAATAAGTAAACATGTTTAAGATTTCAATGTTGTATCAAAAGCAGCAGAGGGAGGACAGCCAAAGTAAAGGCCTGAATGGAATCCCTTTCAGCAGATCATTTTGCATTTCACTTTGCTGATGGTTGTTTCCAAGCTACAAGATGTTGCTTTGGAGGTGCCATAAGCTGCAGGCCCCTGTGCTGACCAGACCACACAAAACCACTTTAAGTTAAGCTCCAAAGCGAGAAATGTTAATTCATCATCCTGTCAAAATAATGACATTCATTCATAACTACCTTCCAATCTCCTCCACACCTGGCTGAGTCTTCAGTGCAGCCCAGTGAAACACTCTAATCACACCCTTCCTTCTGCCTGTCCTCTGGACAGGGCACCTCACTGCATTTGAAAAGAGTAATGATACAGAACCAAAAACTGGGCAACCACCCTTACACCTGACAGAAGAACAGACAGGCCACAGAACCCGGACAAATCTGGTGCCACACTGAGTCCCCCAGCTGCCAAGTGCACCTCTGTGAGTGCCCTGCATCAGGACTCCTGCACAAAGCCCTTTTAGCCACCTTGCCCATGCCCAGTTCATTTAGATCATAGAACGGTTTGGGTTGTAAGAGACCTTAAAGATCATCTCTTTCCAAGTCCTCTGCCATGGGAAGGACACCTTCCACTACACCAGGTTGTTCAAAGTACCACCCAATCTGATCTTAAACACTTCCAGGGATGGGGCATCCACAGCTTCTCTGGAAAACCTGTGCCAGGGCATCATCACCCTCACAGGGAAGAATGTACCAGGCCACTGGTGATCTCAGTCAGAGCCTTTAGCTTTTATCCTCATCAAAAGTACAGCATCAAACTATGATCCAAACCCCTGTGTGGTAACCAACCTATTACAGCTGTACTCTTATCCTTCTTGCATAAAACAAGGAGCAAACCCTAGACCATCCCAAATGAATGGCATAAACTTTTCTGTCTCCAGTTGAGTGACTACTTAAGCTTTTTAGAGAAAGGAATAGAGAGGGTTCCTTCAGACACAATTACCTTCTGCTCTGAACATTCACCTCTAGAACTGAGGTTGCTAATTCAAATCCTTTTAAGTACAAAAAATAAAAGGAAAAAAAAAAGAGAGAGATACAGATCTCCCATTAAAGCATTATGATTAAAAACAGGAGGCGGTACAACCACTTTATCTCCCAGAGCATCCCAATATGTAAGAGCATCCACAAGTAAGGCTCAGATCAACAAAACACACCTAACATGCAGCTCAGTAAGGTTTGTGTATTCAGAAATATGAGGAACAACTGATTCTTAAGATGGGAAAAACCAAGCATGTAAGTCACCATGGAAATTTCTTTGCAAAAGTTTATGTGCAGCCCACACAACCTGCCACCTACTTCTAGACTGACAGCAAGCCTGACCCACTGAGTCCAGGCTTTAGATGACACTCAAATACTCTTTCTTCCTTTCTGTTGAATTTTATTTCCTTACCAACCTTCAAAAGGACCTGTGTTCATTTTCCACCACCTTTGCTGTGTCCTGGTAACACTGGACAGTTGCAATCAGGCAGCAGAAAGGCTTTCCTCTGAAATGACCCATCTGCAGCCAAGCCACTCATTAAACAGTAATTCTGAATGGATTCCTGAATTTTAAAGTATTAAAACCAGACTTACAAAATAATTCCTCAACGTTACATGGCAGATCAGAGACAGAATCTAACCACAATCACCAAAGGCTCACAACAGATGTTAAAATCTTCATGGCATCAGCTTTCATGAATGTCCCTCTTAATAAGGTACAGAAAAAGAGAAAATTTAGAACTGACCTTTAGGAAATATTCTTGTTATGCTTTTTAGCCATTATGATGATAAGAGAAAACTGTTTTTCTGAATGGGTATACTGTACCTTTAATGGTTCATTTGTAGTTCAGAATAAAATCTGAACTATTTGTTGTTCATTGTTGTTATATTCTGTTCCAAGGTTCATAATTTGAAAATTGACTTTGGGGACTTTTTGCTTGGTCTATTAAAATGATTCATGTTGCATTCAACATAAATTGTGCATACACAGAGGAGGTTTAGCACACGTATTCACAGTATAATAACTAAAGTGAATTTTGTACAAGCTGCAGTTTGTGGCAAGGATGCAGTATCATTTGTCTTAATTTTTCTTCAGCATTACATTAGGCTCGTGCATTTACATTTTCAGGTATGGCTAAACACTTTAAAACTTTCTTTTTACAGCATGAGTAAAGAGAGAATCAAATCTACATGTTTATATGATGTAACAAAGTAATGCCTTTTTACTGTCTAAAGTACACATGGATTTACTTTCCATTTACCCTCCTGCACAAAGGCAAATGCAAAGTGCATGAAATATTCACCACCTATGAATCACAGAGTGTTCCTATTAAAAAGATGATCATGAGCTGTTTTACCTTTCAAAGCATGATATGGTAACAGCCACGGTGTCTAAATGGTTTTGTCACTCAAAACTACCAAAGTAATATACAGTAAGGAATAAGAGTGTTTATAGTGTTTTATATGACTTTAGGACAATCTAGTGCCAACCAACTAAATAATTAAGAGCTGAGATCTGATTTCAGATGCAAGGTTCAGAAATATTTCTTTCCCAAAATCTGAGTAAGTGGATTTGCCAGGACAATGTGAATCACACTAAATACCAAGACTTGTATAAATACCAAGGAGAAACCAAGACTGTAATAGGTCACTCTACCTTCTTTGAGTCTCAGAAAAAGCTCATCTGTTGTCTGTGTTTATTTAACAGCTAGTTTAATATTTCTAACATGGAAATTTTCTGGGAGATATTTTAACTTCCAGCTCTACTGAGTGTCATTTTTCACTATGGTTATATTCTGGTCTTCACTTCTGCAGTGCCAAGTTTCTGCTCATACAGATTTTTAGTATAAAAGTGCCAATGCTTGAGGCTAAAAAGCACTCAGAAATTCATATCTATGGACAAACCGTGTGGGCAGACAGTCTGGAGAAATAGGTTTTCTGCACAAAAAAGTTGCATCTCATAAGAAGAGAACAATCTACATGTTCAGGAACTGATCAATCCCTAAAATTTAATGTTAGTTGGATACCAACAACAACATCACAAAAGAAAACCTTAAAAGCACATAACTTTATTTATATAGAGCCCAATAATCCAGAATGGATTCTGCACAAAATCAGATAAGGAGACATTATGCACTTAATATTGCATTATGAAGGAGCCAAGCTCATGTAGGAAGGTTGGCCAACCCATTATTTTGTCATCAGAGTACAAAGAAAATAAACTTCTCCTTTTTTCTCTGTTTTTGATGGTTAAGGCAGCCCAGATTTAATTAATAACATGTAATACAGACTTCTCTAAAGTTTAATATAATCTGAGAAGCACTTAAAATTGCAGTGTATATGCACTGAACCTATTCTGACCATCACAGCAGGCCAAGGGGAACCCAACCTTCAGCAGAACAATAAACCTTCATGCTCAAAGAGCAAAAGCCTCTTGCCATTCCTACGGTTACAAAGGTGGTGACACAAATGCTCACCTCAAAAATGTTTTCAAATATTAATTAGTTGCTCTGAAAGGATCTCTGACATCTAAATATTTAATTCCCTAAGGGGATATCAGTGTTTCCACCACCCTGCCACGAAATGAGCCTGACATCCTCTGTAGAAGAGTAACTCCCACATAACAACACATCACACTAAGGGCCAAATTTTCAGCAGCTCACTGCTCCTTTTTCTTTTTCCTAAGTAAACAAACCCCCCCAAACTACCAAATTTTTCTAATCCTTCTATTAGTATGACATAAAAGAACATAAGCAAGAATCAGAAGACTGCCAGACTAATTAAACACCCCAGTTAGGCTCCACTGACCAACACCGAGGATCAGCAGCTCCTGGGACAAGCTAGAGAAGAACCACTTAAATAACTAAGGGTTGGCTTTTTTTCCCTTATACACATTCATATTTTACCTCTGGAAAATATCAGATTTCTGTCAGTACACTGGGCAAGGCTGAGATACGTTGCCCGAATCCACCCAAGGGTGAATTTGCAAACACCGTGGCAGGGCACGCTCATTTTTTTGGAGCTTACAACCTTTTAGGACTGGGACTATGTTATTTGCAACAGGCCAGCGTGTTTACACTCCCAAGGTTTGAGAAAAGGCAGCCTGACACTGGAATAAAAGGGAAAGAGTTCACGTGCTATCAGATAGTTTATAGCTCCGTGGTGTGTCTGCCCTTCATGCACAGGGCTTAAAGAGAGATAATCCCAGCAGATCGTGTTCTATACACTATTCAGAGACCATCTCAGGCCAAAAGAAAACAAATATATAAATAAATAAAACCCTCTTGTTTCACAATATTTGGTCCCCTTTGATCGAGCAGAATTTTCTCATAAATTTCTTTAATAATTACTATTTTAAATACAGGCAGTACGACCGATATTGTGAAAGGCTGGGTGAAGAGCAACTAGAAAAACAACAGATTTTATGAAGACACAAAAATGAGAAGCACAAAGAAATGTGTTCTTGGCTTAAATATGGCACAGAAAACAGGAGTCAAAACACATCTTTCCCTAATTTTTTTATACAATAATACTCAAATTGTAGGACGTGCAACTTATTCTTACTAGCTCTCCTCTCATAAGGAGCATCAGTTTCCCATCAAATTTTGAAATTAGATAAAGACTTATCAACATTTTGGAAATACATAAAGGTCTTTATTGATTATATTAATTGAAATTCCAGAAATTCAAGTTAAAAGTGCAGTGCAGAAAATGAAGAGCAGAAATCCACGTAGAAGTGCTTAATTCCAAAATGCATTCAGAATCATAGAGATGCAGGAACTCCATGTGTTAAATCATACGGGCTAAAAAAAACAAATAAAATAATAAATAAAAAAAAATCTATATTTTAATCTTTTTGGGTGGAAACAAATTATCTTATTTACTACATGAATGGTTTCCTCAATTTGACGCCAATCTTTGGAGGCAACTTCAACCTGTCTGAATTAAACAGTCTGCAGAAGAAAAGACTAGATTATTTGTATTATAGAATACTGTTAAAAAATAAAATTGAAAGATTACTTTACCATACACTGAAAATAAGAACATGTACATCACTCCAGCTTACAAAAATCTAATTTTACTGTTCCTGTTCTGAGAGAAGTTTAATAAGTAGGAGACATGTTTATCTATACACATATATATGTATGTGAGTGTATAAATTCCCCCCCCAATGGACAGCACCTAAAAAGAGGAGAAACTCACAACATCGTTTTGCAACTGTG
Source organism: Chiroxiphia lanceolata (assembly GCF_009829145.1). NCBI lineage: Eukaryota > Metazoa > Chordata > Aves > Passeriformes > Pipridae > Chiroxiphia > Chiroxiphia lanceolata. Next base: position 3,317,931 of record NC_045649.1, on the reverse strand, counting down.
TCCTGTGATTATAAATGTAATCAGAACCATGTAATAACCTTTGGTATTTAACCTCTTTATCTCCAATAACTGCACTGTATATATAGAATAGAGATAAACTTTATATTTCATTCTATACCTCATAAATAAGTCTTGGCTTATGATTTCTAGAGAAGTCACATTTCTTAATACACATAAGCACATTGAAAAACAATCAAAATCGTAACAAATTTAAATAATTCACAGAAAACATGACAGTGGCCAGATGAAAATACCTCAGACAGACAAACATTTCCTAACATCTCATTTTCAGAGACGTAGGCAAAACATTTTTAACTAAAGTCAAACTTGCATTGTCCACTCATGTAATTTTACAGTTCACTGATGTACAGATTTTACTAAGTGGTGGCCTAATTATACAATACCCAGTAATATTTCTTCATAGATATGAGTCTACCATGTATCATGTTGTTTACTTTAGCACACATGACCTCCTGCACTGAGTGCTTACACGAGCAGCTCTTGTGTACCAAAAAAACGTGACAGAATAGACAAAACTATCTGCATTTCACAGAAATGGTCTGCTTTGCTACTTGGTGTAAACTCCATTTCAAAAGGCTTAGCAGCCCCAGACAAATTCTGAATGAGAAATATGTTCCTGCTGTGACAGAGAGCAGGAGGACAAACTCTGTGAAAACAGATAAGGCACCTTGTGCAGCACTAGCTGAGCTTCCTGGCTGGCCAAGGAGGTCCTGTGTCCACCTGTACCATCCACAGATGGGAGGTCCCAGTGCTTGTACATTCTTCTCACAAACATTAAAAAATATTAATATTAATATGTTAATTTAATATGACATTCTCTTGCTAGCATATGTGGCATTAACAGTTGCATGGCATCCAAGACTTAGCTATGTCTGGGTTACCTCAGTTTATGCTCAAGATACTCATGCAGCTTTTTATATTTGGCTTTGGTGAGGGTAGCATTGAGTTTTCTGACTTTCTCATGCAGGCTTTGCAACAGTCATTTAACAGATGTTCAGAATTATTATTATTATTATTATTATTATTATTATTATTATTCCCTTTAAAATGTTTCACCAATAAAAAGAGATATTAACATATTAATACTAAACAATAACAATAACCTTCAGTCAGGAATGTGATCTCTGTTTAACAGATGGGAAAACAAAGGCTTAGTTAGAGTCACATCCCCAGATGAAGTCCTGCAACAATTCCATGGCAAAGCTGGAAGCACACCCATGGGAATGCCCATCCCTTATGCTAAGTGGCCATCCACACTCCCTCTCAAAAAGAAATCCACCCAATTTCTGGGATGCAAAGGTGTTTTCAGCAGCCATAGAGAGGCACAGGCAATACCTAACGGGACACAGAGAATGGGCCACATTCATTTCTGGCATAACTCAAAGGGCTTGTACCAGTGCTAAATGCAGGCCAATATTTCAGGGCATGTGCTGTATCATACTAACCAAATGTAATCTCTGCTGATTTGAAAAACCAGTCTAATCAATTTGTTCCTCAGATGTCTGCATAGCTCTGTTATAAAAAGGGGACTTTTTACAAGGACATGTCAAGGACAGGACAACGGGTAACGGCTTCAAACTGGCAGAGGGCAGGTTTAGATTAGATATTAGGAAGGACTTGACCCCTGTGAGGGTGGTGAGGCACTGGCAGAGGTTGCCCATAGCTGTGGCTGCCCCATCCCTGGAAGGGTGCAAGGCCAGGTTGGATGGAGCTCTGAGCAATCTGGTCCAGTGGAAGGTGTCTCTGCCCATGGCAGGGGGGTTGGCACTGGATGGTCTTTAAGGTCCCTTCCAACTCAAACCATTCTATTATTCTATGATCATCAGTACAACAGAAACATTTTATGATCTATTTCATCCAAAGTATCTCTTTTTATTGGTGAAACATTTAAAAGGGAATTATGATAATAATAATAATTCTGAACATCTGTTAAATGACTGTTGCAAAGCCTGCATGAGAAAGTCAGAAAACTCAATGCTACCCTCACCAAAGCCAAATATAAAAGCTGCATGAGTATCTTGAGCATAAACTGAGGTAATCCAGGCATAGCTAAGTCTTGGATATCATGCAACTGTTAATGTCACATATGCTAGCAAGAGAATGTCATATTAAATTAACATCTACTGCTCCTCTCCTGACATGTTACTTTACAGAACGACTGAATTTATGTCAAAATTGAAAGCATAATAATACATTCAACTATCAGCAGAGCAAAACTGATCAGGGCACAAATAAGTAAACCTGAAAAAAATGTTGAGAAAATGCTACTGGCATTTCAGTTTTGCAAAAAACAGTCTTTGGAATATTTTAAAAGAGGTGAATCAACACTGAGAATAAGCTAAACATGGATGTAACTGTACTCACAGCATAGGGCACTGGTGGGTTTAACATACTGCATGGAGCTGCAGCCACTCAGGTTTATGAAATAGCTCATTACTCCTTGAAGCACAACTTTCTACACAAGTGGTAAGAAAGAGAAGGGGCCAGGCAAGAATGCCTGAAGGATGGATAAATGGTACCTGTGCATACATATGGAAATACTGAGGGACTTCTCAAGAAGATATTGTGGGGAAAGGATCTTTGCTGCAACTTCATTCTCGGGCCATTCTTTCACTCCTTGCCCTTTGACTTATCTCTAATGCACCTGAAGGAGAAGTGAGCTCATTGCATCCAATTATGATGTCCAGCCATTTATGTCCTCATAACAATACACCTGGGAGAGTCAAGGATTGTTTCTTCCAAAAAAACTTCCTTTTCAGAACTGTCAGCGAGTGCTTGTACTAAAGAACGAACCTGAAGCACTCAAAAACCTTCAGTGCCAAGTGGGTGAACATTTTTGGATACACAAAAGCCTATCATAAGCAGTCACTTCCACTAGAGTCCCATGGAAAACACCGGGTGACAAAAGCCCCTTACAGCAATCTGCAAGAAGGAGAAATAAATTAATCAAACTGCCAAACGAAGAAGGCTGGGTTTGACCTCCTTCTGATCTCATTACTTCTCTATTACCCTTTTGAAAAACATCCTCTTACAAAGATCACTAATTGAAGATTATGTGGAGGGGAATCGCACCTCTCCATCACCGTGGTAACTTTGACTCATTTGTCATTCTAATAATTCACTTCTTTTCTTTTCTGAACAGACAGAGACATTAATAGACTATCATCAGTTAAAAAGGCAATTTTTCCATTTAATTGCACTCATTAAATACTGCACTAGAACAATTGGAAAAGCAATACTCTCAATATTTAATCATACAATAGCAATAATGAAACATTACTTCAAAACAAACGTAGCAACACGTAGGATGACAAAATGAGTGCTGGAACTTTTGCAGCATCAACATCTTTTCTGGTAAGGATATTGGAACCTTTTTTCCTTACTTTTTTTTTTTGCCAATTGGGTATATGAATGGTCTAACAGCACTGACTACAGCTATGCACTGGAGAGAAACCAGTGGGAAAACTGCTCCATAATTACCTCATCTCTCTTGCCAGTGAACCACGACAACAGAAAGGATTTCATAAACCAAAACAGCGAGTCAGTGTATTTGTGGGAAATATTGAACAAGACTGGATTTGCACACTATTTTACTGGAACAAATTGTATCACTTAGGAATGTAATTGAAGATAAAAAGGTTAATCACACTGGTAGTGTGACTGCAGTGGGCACACAGTCATCAGGTGTTTATTTGCCTGGGATATCTTATTTTCCATCTCCTACAGAAATCCTACATCTGTCTTCAGTGTAAGTGCATTCCCATTATAGAAAGTTCACTATAGTTTAACTACTACCACAACATAGCAGGAGCTATAATAAAACCTTTGTGTTGAGGAGATGTGCAGAAAACTTAGAAGTGCCTGTTTCAATTTCAGATGTCACAATACACAACGGTTGTCAAGAAATGTTTCTATTTTTACTGCAATTCTACCTATAAGTGTAAATACACAAAACCCAGTCAACCCAGCCAGGCAAACTTCACTGGGACTATTCATGTCCATAGATACCACTTTATCTGCCATTTTCTATCGAGCTTTCCTTTAGCACCAAATTATTCAAATATTTCATTTAGGATTTGATGAGTGCAGCAGTCAGGGTTGGTGACCAATGTCCAAGAACGCTTTGCCATTCTAGATTAAAACTGAGCAGGTTAAAATTTTTAGAAGGCAAACAGACAGAAACACTAGGAAGTCTTTTGGTTTGAGCTACAGAGTTGCAGAATAGCCATTACTCCCAGTTGTTGCATCCACTGAGTAGTATCATCACTTTATGCATATTCCAGCTCACAACAGTCACCATATCTGGAAGATACCATGCTCTGCTAGTTCAGTGGAAGCAGTGAGGGATAATCAGCAAAAGGGAAGAATGGAAGTTTTAAAAAACAGTTATTTTGGCTACCTTTGCCAGGAAAAGATGCGACAAGTGTAGCATCTCCTTAATCAATTATTTATTCAACACTTGCATGTGAGCAACCTTATTGATTCCAGTGAGACTAAGTGCCAGACCAATATGAAAGAAAATGACAGCAGGACAGGAAGTCAAGAAGCATCATGCAAGGCCAGGTCAGAAAGGCTAAGATGTATAAGATAGTGGCATATTCAATTTAGGAAAAATTGCAATTTAGTTTTATTTCTCTAACTACAAATCATAATATCATAAAGTTTTCAATTACAAATCTCTATGTGCAACATTTTACAGTCAAGGAACAGTCCCTGAATGACTATAGTACATGAATTAAATATGCAGTGATACCAAGGATCTTATTTATACATAGTTTTTATTCTAGTTATTTATGTTATTATATCCTATACGACTTATAACTTGTTATATAAATTCTAACTTACATTATATTTAGCCATTACTCTCTTTAAATAGAATTTCACAGCCCTTTAAAATCATACAAAACTGCTGTTAAACCAGCAGTTGTGGTCCAGATGGGGAGCTGATGGGCATCACATGAGCACGTGTGGCAAGAAAAGGACAATTCTGAGGAGCAGGTAACAGGACAATTGGGGTAAACACATCCCCCATGATTCTGCTGTTCCCATTTGCTCTATCATTTACAACGTTCAAGAGGTGAAGTGTAAGATGCCTTCACGGATTCTGCGATAGAAAGATGAAAAAATTCGCTTTTCTTTCAGCCCAGAATTTCTCCAGCCAGCCAGTTAAACCTCAGTAAGCAACACAAGATATATTCTAACAGAGCAGGTTAGTAAAACACCATGAGAAGTTTAAATCCCATCACCCACACGAGGGCCAAAACCATTTGCAAACCCTACTGATTTAGAATAACAAAATTGTACCTGATGCGAGACAAAAGCAGAGAGCAAACCTAGAGGAGGTTACCTAGACACACCTCAGAATTTCACAGATAGAAGTGAGTTTAATCAGTGTTCTCCTCAAAGTGGTGAGGTGTGGGTTTCATAACTTTACTGTTCAGTACTCGAGCTGAACATCTAGACATAATGAGTCAGAAATGGCTTGTATGAAAAGAGTTAGCAGTTATACAAATGAATGATACATAATAACTATATAGTATAAAAGAGTGTCTTTCGCAGGAGTGCATTAAAAAAGAAGAAAGATTTTTCAGAAAATTAAAGTCTAATAAAATATCATGGCTTGATACTTAAAATGCAAGTAAAGAATCCCCCATAAAGCCACAAAATAGGTGCTCATTTGGGAAGGAAAACAGTGCTTTTTCATTCCAGTTCAAATGTAAAATTCCCTGCAAACATAACACCCAAACACGTGCCTTTTCCTCCAGAACACGTTCTTGCACAAATTCCAGCTGGGAGGGTGCAATCAGGCTTTTAGAGGGGCACAGAGATAAGTAAGGAATGTCTCTCCTTGCATGTCTCTCCTTTCCAGATTCATCTGGAACTGCCTCCTGCCTGATTCTCAGAGGGAGAACATGCTCTGTGTCAAGTCTATCTTGTGGTTAAGAAAATGTAATCTCTTATGCTCCATTATCTAAACAGGGTTGAAAATGTGGGTTTTCTGACCCACACTCTCATCCTCTGTGTATTTTTACATATATTAGAAGTAAAACCGGTTCCTCAAGCAGTATTCCAACACCTGCAACAGAGCAGGCTGCTGTCCAGCCCATGCCAAGTCCAGTTATTCCAAAGGATAGCCAGGATTAAAACAAGAACAAAATGACTCCCAGCAGTGCAGTGCAGCATTACAAAACCTTCACTTACATGTGCTTATTCTTAGTGGTACAGCAGCAATCTTTCATCTTGAATGAACTCAACTTATTTACCCACACTGATGGCTTGTTTGGCATTGAGATATGAAAATTTCAAGTAAAAAAAATACATTATTACTGATAGACTTTGCTGTATCAATCACTCCATCTTCATTCTCAGATGTTCCTTTTTTGAAACCACCATATGGCAATAAAAATGCCCTGTGCTGCCAGACCTACCCATTCTCACCACAAGAAAGTAAATCAAGACATAAAAGGAGTGACAGTCATCAAGCTCTTTATCCTCGGAAAGAACTTAGTGACAAAGACAGAAAGCACAAATAGACTGTTTTCTTTACTCACCCATTCCAACATGTGTCAGACTCTTTTTTTTCCACTGGGAAAGCAAAACTATAAACAGGTTGAGAATGAGAACTAACAAGTTTACCTAAGATGAGTCTACTTGTGCATATTAAATTATTTAAGTGGGTGCAGCATCCAGCTCTGAAAAGTTCCCAAACTGCTGAAAACCAGAAGGGTACAGAGAGGGAAAAATCATTCTGTATATATTCTGGTATTCTCCCTTGTTAGCCATCTGCCACAGACCATCATCTGAGACAGGGCACAGGACCTGATGACTTTTCAATTTGACTTAAATGCTGTACTCAGATTTTTAATACTAAAATCTCAAATCATAAAAAGCAGATAAAATGGCTTTATGCTAGCCATTATAAGACTTTAATGGTTTAGTTTCAATCACCTTCAGTTTTGCATAGGCAGCCCAGAGAAATTGGGTCAATATACCTGTATGCACATTACATGATTTATTGTCTTCTCACTGCAGACATCAAGTGTAACCTTAGGCTGATGCCTTATTGATTCGATATCTGTCATGTAAAGGATATAAAATTGGTTTCCTGCTTTTAAGACCAGCAGTCCACAAATGTAAAAACTTCCTTTCCAGAACTTGAACTGTGTATTGTAGCCACAGTGTGAGCAACGACAATGACTGGGGTGAGGTAATTTTAACTTAGAAATCAAAATCCTGACCAAAGGATTTTGCATGACCATTTTTTCCTGACCCTGCAGAAATTAACAGTTTTGGCAGAAGCATTTCACCCATGCAAAGAAACTTCAGCAAAAAATGAACTGAAGTCAAGCCCACCCTTCAGAACTCAGTTATCATTGTGAATACACCACATGACATAAACCCAATGCACTCACAAAATAGTTCTCATTTATCCAGTTACTTGCTTCAAAATATTTCAACACTCAAAGAAATCCAGGCAGAACATCTGAACAGGAATCATCTATGCACATTAGGCATTTTGAAGGTAGCAAAGTCATGGCAGAGATGAATGAAATAACTTCATCAAAAGCTAAAGCAGCAGCACATTGAGGAATAAAACCTGCCTCCAAGAAGCCATAAATCCAGCCCTGATCCCCATCTTCTCGTCCTTCTTTATGTTTATTTGGCCAGAAGGGAGGAAAAAAAAATTAAAACCTAATTTTTCAGGAGGACTAGTAGCAAACCTCAGTACCAGCAGAAAAAAATAGGGTAATTTATAGAGTTGAAAGACAATGCAAACTAGGTCACTTATGGTATAAACTAAGTGAATGCTACTATGCACAAAAAGTAGATCATATAATTTAAAAAAAATTAATGAAGCACAACTCACCTTTTAAAGCATTGGTTTAAAAACAAACTATGAGGGGGAAAAAACGAGGCCTTGCATCGTTAAATGTTTCGACTGATAAGACTTTAGACAAGTCATCTGTGGTCATAAACAGGCACCCACCCCTCAGCCCTGCTGGTATTCTTACTCCTTCTGAGACACAGGCAGGAAATAATGCAAGGAAGGAAAAAAAAACTAAATTACATCAGGAAAAATAAGCACAGTAGGTAAAGAACGTGTACACTCTGTGCAAAGACCAAACCAGATTTTTCAGCCTCCTTAATACCATAGAACTCACAGGAAAGTAAGAATGCTACTTGCACTTTTTTAGCCTTTCCAATATAAATGTATTTAGCCACTTTACAAACATTTACTGTCAAAACATTCGCTGAAATTAAAATGATAAATTAAGTGCAGCGAAACAAGTAATTCAAGTAACTATATAATTCAGCAAAAAGAAAAAGCATAAAGCCTGAAATACTCCAAACTTTCAGTACTCATTAATTCCCAGTTTGCATGCCTGGAGTAGGTTGTTCACTGCAACTACACAGCCTGTACTAAGGACTTGGGGTCTGGCATAACTAAACTGTCCAAAAGAGACCATCCTTTTCTCAGTTTACAATTACAGAAACAAAATATCCCAATATTAAAAGATGTCATCCCATAAGATGCTGAATTTCCCACTGACTCCTAAATAAACTGCCACAGGAATTCAGCGCTTTTTTTCACAAATGAGACCTAAGAGGTCACTTAAGGTCACAACTCTATTTACTGACAGAAGCAAGAGTTAAAATTCTGGAAATCCTGGTTTCCAGTCCTATACTCAGCTTGTACACAAGCTTATCTCAGCTTGGATTTTACAACACAGGCAAATACATTTATCACATTGGAAGAACAAAAAAGCAAGTTCAGTGTTCAGACAAACTGTATTGAGCTGATAACAAATAAATCAATTTTGAGGTTTTTAGCTCCTTTATCAATAGCACTCTTACAGATCGAGAATTTTCTAACAAGAAGCTTTGACTGCTGACTATACAATTTCAATTTTTTTTTTTTTCTTTTTAAGTGTATGCCAGATTATGCTTACTGGTATAAAAACAGCATAAATTCACTTCCTCTGGATTTACACTGCTATAGCTAAAATCCGTTTCTAAAGTCAATAAAACAGGTTTAATGAAAAATAAAATTTAAAAGTTACAATAAAAAGAAATGATTTTCCCATAAAAATGCGGTGATACATGTCAAAGTACTACAACAGAGACTACAGACAGAAGTATTATTCCGAAATCATAGGGAATAACTAGAATAATATTCTGTTAAAAGCAAATCAGTATATCGGACCTGAGTCACCCTCTTGTCTTTTCTGGGACTGTTCAGGCAATTTGTCATCCCCACCCTGCTCAGGAGATGCTTTAAGGCCGGGCCCTGGTGCCCTTGGCTTCAGGCTCACCCTCCCTGCTCTTGCTGCACCCTGGCAGTAGCACTGGTATATCTTCCAAACATTATCATAATACACCACCAACGCTGCTCTTTCTCAGCAAAAACCTTCTATGGAGCTTTAGTGTTCTTTTCTGGCTGTGGTATTCTTTCACTGCTTTTCAAGAATTCCCAGTTCTTCTAGGAGCCAGATTTCTGATATAATTCATTCTATCATCCCAACATGAAATAAAAACACATCTTCATTTCCATCCACACTGAGACCAATTCAGATTTATTAAGGCTTCCTTGATATTCAGTGATGTCTTACAAGCACTAAATCATCATGAGAGCTACATAAGCGAGAGGCTGCAATCCTAAAAAAAAAAAGCCCCAAATCCAATCAAAAGAGAAGCCCTCTGAGAAGAATACATCTCCTACACAGCACAAAACTTTCTAGAGTTCCCCAGCACTGTACATCTACTGCTCCTCCTTCCCTCTTTGGGTGATCAATCACATCTGGCTACAAGAAGAAATGGAAACACGTTCTGATCTCTGGGATTTTGGGATGGCTTGAAAACCCACAGAGCCCTCCTCTCATGCAAAAGCAAAAACAATGAGAATGAGCTTCAGCTTTGAGAGCTTTTAAGATCCTTGCTCTGAGTACCAGCCTTAACTTGCCCTTGGACTCCTTATATCACTATATAATAAGTTTTGTAACAAGTGAGTGACAAGGACTATCACTACTTTTAAAGACAAAACACAGGCATAAATGTTGGTTCATTCACTATTCAACAGCATATTAAGAAATTAAGTTCTGGAAGCTTTCTTTGGTTCTCTCAGGAAATGTGCCATACATCATTACTTCTACTTTTCACGCGGAAGATCTCGACAAACAATTTTGCCTTTTTGTTTATAAAGAACAGATGAAATACGAGGGCAAAGCGTTCATTTTCTCACAGCGTAATTGACACCGAAGGAACCTGAGAGATGTTTCTATTTGCAGCAGGTTTATTGTACAAACTTAATTAGAGGTTAAAAAAAGGCAAAAAAGAACAGCAGTAGAGGAGTGTGCAGTGCAGTGGACAGCTACCCCTGTCAGTTCCGTGGCGTATGAGGGAACTTTAAGCCTTGTAAACCAGGATGAACTTGTTCTGAAAAAATATATGGGCAAAGTCAATCGCCTACTCCATGTATCACATCCATAAGCCTGCTTAGCTGAGACTGAATAACTTTGCATAGCCTATGTGCCTGCTCCTGGCCTGATTCCTCTGGTCATGTAGCATGAGCAGTTTACTGGGGGTTTTACTTATCTCTGTTACAGTAAGAACACTTGAAGGGTGACACGAACAGAGGACATCCAGAGACACCAATTCCAGGGTACACAGCACTCACTTTCATAGAACTTCAGATGCTCCAATGACCTTTTGATAAATCACCAACACAAGGGAATCACTATTGAAGAGCACTTACTACAATGCTTACTCCCCTCCGGGGTAAAAATCTGTATTTAAGCTTCCCTGTGAGATGGCTCAAAGTATTGGACACATTTTAGATTTTTTTTGTACTTAAGAGCACAATCCTTTCAAACCTTCACTGCAAGGAAGTGGAATTAGTTCCTGCTGTACCTCAGAATTTAGAAGCTATTTTAAAGGATATTTTCATGACACCAGAATCAGTCTCAAGTGCTCAAAACCTTTCTAAGCACGACACTTTTTGAAAATTGCTAACAGATTTTGTGCTTTATGGTATAATTAACACAGGATGTAAAATCGCTAAAATATCAGAAAGAGGGAGTCAGATACATTTTAAGTACTTCAAGAGGCAGCCCAGCAAAGCTTTTGATCCATCAAAAGATCAAACTGATGCTGAGAGCATCCTCCAGTTTACACAATTGTAAATCGAAGGCACGAGCCACAGAACAAACACAATCCAGATAGCAGGTAATGACTCTGATTTGGAGTGAAAGGGCACTGAGAACTCTGCACTAGATAAAAGTGAAAGCTCTCACAAAATGTACCTAGAAAGGGAAAAAAAAGAAATTTGATATTTTGCAGCCTTATTTCCAACCTGATCTGCCATAACTAACTCAGACTGAAAATAGGACGTTTTAACACGTTAATATCCCAAACAGAAACCTTGTCTTTGCTTATTTTTCCTCACGTGGAATAATAAGAAGAAAGCCATTGAAACTGATTCTTGACTTTAATGAATGGCAAAAAGAGGGGGTTGGTCAAATTTTAATCTGCTTGACCATGCAAACTGTATTGAACCTGATAATGTTCATGAGAGGTCTACTGAGGGACTTGCATCCTGTATGAATTATACCCAAGGCTCTTAAATTCATTTGAATGCATTAATTCCTAATCTAAATCACAGAAAAGTAATATACTGTTATTGTGTTTTCCAATGTATACTATAGCACAATGCACAAACAGAAGAGTAGTTCATTTATATCATGTAGATTCATTAAAAATAAAATCACCTCCCAAGTCTGTGTGTGTTGATTTTTGAGTCGCAAACATTCATATTTCCCATGTGTAGGAAAGGAATAATTTTATACTTAGGTGTATTCAAGGCTTTGAACTTGATATACATGTAATATTAGAGAAGGAAAATAAAAGTATAATGAAAGATTCTCTATTTCATGTGTTAGAAAACAATATGTTTTCCTCATTAAATCCTCAGATATAAATTCTATAAACCATGAAATTACCTTTGAGCCCTTACTGAAATAACCAGTTCACAAATAAATGATCCATGCAGGAAGAAAAGCAAAGATTAAAATAATAAGAGAAAGTTATACTTCTATATCAGCAGTCAAAAAAAGAAAAAAAAAAAAACAACAAAGAACCACTATTAGTATAGACTTACACAATAGAGATTCTAATTGAACAGGTAACCCTGAACAATTTAATTCAGCCACACTCTGAGACAGACATTACTCATATGTTCTAAGATTATGAGGAATTAACTCTCACAAGAAATTGAGACTAACTTGGCCAAGGGAAATGTTTGCATAGCTTTTGTTCCATTTGAGTTCCACCAAAAGCCATGTTTTCCATCCTGCTGCCAAATCAGTACCTAAACAATTAAATATTGTTACTTGAGTCAACCATTCCTTCTGCCCCTTGAGCATCTTCCCCAGTTGTCCATTTCAGTTCAGCAAAAGTGGCTCAGTTTTTGCTCTGCAGAGCAAAAAGTTAAGAGGACAGTTACAAGGTTAACTTCCCTGAAGACTGTGAGGCCAATTTTCCAAAAGTTATCCAGCTCAGAAGCACTTAATGCCATTAAAATCGATCCAATCAAAACAAAGTCAGGTTTGGTTAATTGGGAAATAGAGAGATAGTGGGATTTGGTGACCTCCATCACAGCTCACCATCAACTGCTTTCCCCTTAAAACCACTCATTATTCCCAGGGACGTCACTCCAAAGGAACTATTTTCCATTTCATCACAGTCCTCATCAGTCCTGCCCCAGTTTTCTCAGTCTCACTCCACCACAAGGTCTGGATTTTCCTCAAGAGTCCCTCACGTCACAAAAGTGGCCACAATTCAGTTCTTTTTCTGGTGACATTTTGCCACTTTGGGCACTTTGTAGGAGTCAGGTGCTGTTTTGTGAAGCTCAGTGGGCTTCCAGGTGTGCAACCCCCAGCACAAGCAGGAACCTGCCCTCCCAGTCCAAACACATCTTGCTGTCTAACTACAGGGAATGGAGAGAAGTCCAGATCTGAGGCCTCAGTTAACCTACAGAAAATGGAGAATAACCCAGCATTTATTCAATATGCTATACTGAAGATAAATAGGTGTTCAGCAGTTTTCTTTTTTATTACAGTATCTTTCAAAGCATTTTACCAGGGCCAAGAGCAAAAGCAGATTGATTTTAGAGATATGGAAATTCAGGAACAGAAAGATGAAACTCCTGCATTAAATTAATTTCGTTTTCAAGGGACAAAGTGGAGGTTCTCTGAGGACAGAAACGTAAACAAGAACCCGCACCCTAAACATCTCTGAATCTAATTTTTTAAAAAGAAATAGAGGCAAAAGATAAGAAAATGTTTAGCATGTAAACATATCATAGAATCAGCTGGGTTGGAAGGGACCTCTGAGATCATCAAGTCCAACCCTTGATCCAACCCTGCTGTGGTTGCCAGCCCATGGCACTGATGCCACATCCAGTCTCATCTTAAAAACCTCCAGGGACAGAGAATCCACCACTTCCCTGGGCAGCCCATTCCAATGTCTGATCACCCTCTCTGTAAAGAAATATAAACAGAAAGACCTCTCTGCAACACGAAACGGAGGGAAGGGAACTGCTGAGGTGGAAAAACACAACGAGAAGTGGAGAACACAAAGGTTGGAGCTCAACCCCAGCCAGCACCGGGGACAAAACCCTGGGAGCCACCAGAAATCAGGTTGATCACATCCTCAGAGACAGAGCTGGTTCTGGTTCTTGCTTCCTGCTGTGCCAGCTTCAGCCTCTGGCTGACCCCTCCTTTCAGCTATTTCCCCCCCCAAAAAACATGTGCTTGGGAAAGGCTACGCTGCAGGTCCCCGGGGAGCCGCTCAAGCGCAGCTCTGAGTCCACGGAGCATTATAGAGGAGAAGTCATTATGCCTCACTCAATTAAAACAAGGGGCTGCAAGCATAATTGCCTCTATTTTTTCGAGCTGCAGGGTATCATCCACACAAAACAATGGTGATTCTTCAGGTAATCGAGTACCAAAGCTTTTAAGTCGAACCCAGCACTATTTACTTCCCCTGCAGTAATAACAACTAACAACTCTGGAGCAAGGCTAGATTGGGATTTCTGTTTGGAACTTAAAAAAACAAAACAAAACAAAACAAAAATAGGGAATTGCACACTGAAAAATCCATCAGACTGCGCTCAAAATTCCATTACCACTCCAAAAATTCAGTGTCTAACCTCTGTATTCACGATGTACTCGGTCTACTGCCACTCCCTTAAAGTGCAGTAGCAAATGTAGATCAGATGTTTGGGATTTAAAACATCAGAAGTGGAGAAGCTTCCAATTCTTTATTTAATTTGTGGGTCTTCGATAGAAGGGCAAACTGGTGTTCTGAAAATTAACTCAATAAAAATAATCCTGAGTCCTATTTCTTTTCAGCAACACTAGAAGTTTAGATGTGTGATGTCAGGAGGACAGGAAATTTTAGGACTGAATTATAAGTCTCTAAAAACAAGTGTATATATTGTACACAGTGGCAAACTCCTAAACAGGCTGGTGTTATTAGATGTGCCTTTTAAACTTTGCACAGATACTTCCAATAAAACCAGCTCCAAGCTAACTCCAGTCCTAAAGAGAGAAATTTAAGTTAGAACATATTAGCAGCCCGCAGTGGGCAAATGTTCAAACACATTATGGTTTTAATATAATTATAATTGTTGAACATGTTCAACCAATTAGCCACAAATATTCTGTTTATCTGAGATGCTGCCAAAAATTGTGAGCTGCAGTCAAAATAACATGATACTGTCGTCCTTCTGCAAAGAATGGCCCTAAATCAAAAGCAAACAACATATGGAAAAAGCCAAAGCAAATATCTTATCTGATATTTTATAAATCATCAAATATCATTTTTTAAAAATTTTAGTCATACAGATATAAACTGCCACATATATTTATTTGATAAATTCACATTTTAAAAGTTCATGTCACCTACTAAAAACAAGGGCTTCAGAATAACTTTCAGTGTGTGTTTTTTTTTGGCCACCCCTTAGACACCAAGATTCCAAAAAGCACAAACAAAACGCAGATATCTGGGGAAGCACCAGTTAAAAGCTGCTGTGCCTTTAGGGTTAAGAACAAAATTATTTGGTTGCCTGCTCTTCTGCCTCAACTGCACAAATACAAAACTACTTTAAACAACCAGATGAGCTCCATCTTATGAGGAAAAAAATAAACCACTACAATTTGTCTTTAAGAAAGAATTATTAAAACCCCCTGCTGTACAACTCCTATTTAGACAATTTGCCGTGCTGCAAAAGCACTTTTTTCAATGGTGTCCCCTAAATAATTAAGCTGTTCCTTTTACCATACTTCCTATATTACAGAAGTCATTTTCCTACAATAAATCAATAACTCATTCCTTATGTCAGTCATTTTTCTCCATTTAACTGAACGGACTTAAGCCCAACACTGAAAGTTAGATTACCTTTGAATTATGTGCGTGATTTAAAATTCAAAGTACTACACTGAGGAGCCTTTTAGAGTGACCACTCCACAGCCTCCTCGTACAGACAACCCCTCACAGACCTTCCCCACAGGTTTGAGCAGAACAGCAACTCAGAAACAGTTAAAAATGTGACAGGAAACTGCTCTCATAGACCAGAGCCACCACTTGCCTTTATTTACAGAATTAAAAAGCCAAACAATGTGTGACAATTCCAATAACATCCCAAACACCCTCCACTCGTTCAGATTAAGTCATATTTGCATCCAGTGGTATAATTTAATCACACAGTTCAAGCAGCTTCCAGTGACTTTCTTTTGGAGACACTATCAATTAAAAATTTAGCCCACTATTAAAATGTTTGAAAATTCTGCTTATTTCTTAAATAATTCAATGAAAATGAAGAACAAAGAAAATTAAATACTAAAATATCGATTCCTCCACATTTTAATGAGCATGTAATAGATTATCTTAACATCAGCATGTAGTTTAGTCACAGGTTAAGGGAAACACTGGTACATTTTACATTCATTTATAGCATAAAATGTGCTCTTATTAGGAATAAATCACTGACAAGAGAGTAACTGATATAGACAAGAAAAAAGATAATACATGGAAAATGCACTAATAAAAATGTTCATACCTTGTGCAATTTGTAAAAAAATTGATAATATTAAGGAAAACAAATTTCTACAGGCAATCTTCAAATAGCACAAGCCTGGGCAGCCTGTATCAATTAATTAACTGCCCTGTCTCAAATGAATAAAACAATTTAATCCATCCTTCTATATTAAAGGTATGGATTTGTTCACACTGCTTTGTCATCTGTTAGCTGCCTAGGAATCTAAAGCACAAGTTGTTGTGACATTTGTATTCTCCAGAAGTAATAACCATCATTTCACTATCTCAGCTATGCTTCATTTTAAGATTTTCTTAAAAAAAAACACTTCACAGTCTGGTTTGCTGCCTCTGATGTTTAACACCAGTAACTAACACAGCTGGACAGCCCCTCTGGTCATGCACTACCTAGAGCTGTCAAAGGGGAAAATTTTTGGCTTGAAAAAACTTTTATTTTAGGGGTTTTAAAGCTTTTTTTTTTTTTTTTTTACTGAGTTTTATTTTGTTGTTAGGTTTGAGTTCTCGCCCCGTGCCCTGAAATCAGCAGCACAGAGAAGCACTTTGTGCCAAGCTCTCTGATCTGGGGGTATGTACAGAATCAGGATTATTTCTTGGCTTAGCACACCCTTACAATCAGTCACTGATTTCTAAGATTACATAACCGAAAAAAAAAAAAAAAAAACCTGCAAAAAGGCATGTTTTTAAAGGCAGAAATTCTCATCTTTCAGCCTTAGCATCACCCCACCAGACTCTAAACCTCAGCATTACCTGAAGCAATTAGAAGAAACCAACGTGGCAGAGCAGTGTCAGGTAATGCTTTATCCTCAGCATTCTGGAAGCTCAGCAAGACTTCCACTCAAAGCTGCTCTCCACTCCATTTCGCCTCAGCACCCCGAATCTGTTCTTTCCCAGCTGCTGATGTTCCTTGTATTAAACTGAGAATTTGTGAGAAAAGCAAAACTTCCCGCTGTGTGTCAGCTTTGCATGAGAGCACTCGGTCCTAAAGCCGTGATACTCCTCGGATGCATTTTTGTAAATATCTTCCATTTCAGGTGAACGTGGCAGGGGGTGGATAGATTAAGTACTAATTACAATTGTCCCAACAATTCCTTACTTACAAGCAAAATGAGCACATCACAGAATTTTGCCCATATAGCATTACTTACAGCAATGTTTTACTGAAGGGGCCACATATTGTTTACTGATTTTATCAGTAAACTGCTTAACTTCGACTAATTTACATAAGGAAATACAAAGGAAAACAGCACAAGAAGTTAGAATGAATCAGTTAACTTTGGTATGGATCTATTTTTGCTGGCAAAATCCTTGATACAAAACCCATGCACCTGTACTGCTATCTTAAATCAACCAACTTACGGAAAACTAAGATTAAACAAAAATTTAACCATTACTGGCTGAATTAGAAACGAGCTATAGGGTCCATTCTTTATCCAGCAGGACTGTAATTCTTCAGCATGTAGAGTTTTCATGAGATCAAAATATTATTTAGCTTTAAATCAAAAAGACCTGTTATTTTAGTAAAATCTAACAATACTCGAAAGTAAGATTCCTCATCTGGGGCTGTAATATTTGCTGAAAAAAACCTACTTCAAAACATTAATCAAATTTTTCGCCTACTGGGCAGCCATATGGTAAAGCAGCATGTGAATCTCACAAACTTGCTGATCTTCTGTAACTGGGTGCTATTAATTACGCTTGCTGCATCCATCTCTTAGATTTTCGCTTTGTGAAAAAAAAGTATTTATTGCAACAGCTTTTACAAAACAAGGGAATGAAAATCACAATTGATTAATGAGC